>NC_051225.1:6486755-6626755 GCF_015220715.1 Pygocentrus nattereri
AGAGCGTACAGTCCCACAGCGAACTGCTCTGAGCCGCAGACCCTTACATACTCAGCCAGCGCGTCTTCCCATCTGTACCACAAATTGCAGTCTTATAAATAGTGACACCGCAAGATTCCTAGTCTTTGCAAAATCATTGCCGGTGACCAAAAACCGTGACACTGTCTTCAGGTGCGAGAGCGCGTCAGACTTTAGTCTTTCAGGAGTCTTCTCAAAGTCTTCTAGTGTATGCTTAGCATAAGGCTCTTTTACCTGGACTTCAGTAGTTTTGTGTCTGATGGCCTCCTCTGCTTCTCTAATGTCTTGCTCCAGCGTGTATTTCTCCCTGATAACCACAGACATGACAGCACAGAGAGACAGAAAGCAGGAGAGAGTCCTTATCAGCCAGTGCAGAGAAAGTGCAGATCCAATCGTCCAAAGGAGCCTCCTCCACACAAACACCATCACAGAAACTAAAACCAAAAGAGCTGAAAGAGAGTTTTACCTGAGCATGTCCCAGTGAGTAAAAGCAAGTGTGCTGTGGCAGCATGAAGAGTAAGTGATGAGAACATAAGATTTCATAAAATACACAAGTTAAAGGAAGGCGGGCAGAGGAGGTGAAGATGAGGCTACGTTCGGCAGTGAGAGGGAGACACTCAGCCACCACCAGGAGCAGGAGAGCTGCTTTACCTTTCCTTTAGCCTTTCATGTGCGCATTTTAGCGGCAGCTTTCTTTTATCTCCGAACATCTACAAAGCAACCAGTTAGGAAAGGGACACACTCACTGTGGGCTTGAGGAGGACACTAAACAATAAACTGGAAACACGTGAGAGGGCAGGAGGAGGCATGATCTGGCGTTTTTTTACCACGAAGACAGACAAACCTAATGTTCACAGACAACAGACAGACATAAACAAAAACACTTAAGCTGGCAGGATACTTCAAACAACTAAGCAGCTAAAGAAAACGAATCCTCCGCCAAACGTTGTGAGTCTACTCAAAAGGTATTGTACGTCTCAGTACTGCAAAAAGGCCACTTCGTACAGTGGACCAGACGCAGTCAGGGGGAGGGGTCTCCGATGACTGCAAGTTCTGTACAGTAAACAGCACCCACTCCACCGTATGAACACATATTTCCGGCTTTAATGTGAAGCAAACTAAAACATCTTAAGGTGCAGTAGGAGGGTCACCTGGTATGATTGGTATGTTTCATGCTTTGTATTAACATCTAGAAAGACTTAGGTACATATTACAGGCATTGTACCTCTGCCTTCTACGCTGTTCAATCCCCACCTGGGTAAACACCCTACACTATACCAATAAGAGTCCTTGGGCAAGACTCCTAACACCACCTTCGCCTTCCTGTGTAAAAATGATCAAATTGTAAGTCGCTCTGGATCAGAGCGTCAGCCAAATGCTGTAAATGTAAATAATGGTGACTTATCATGTCCTATCATGAGGTGGCAATCTGCCGCATTTCACTGTAATATTACATTCAAAATAAGCAAGTGGACAAATTAGGCATTGGCATTTCAGTCAAACCTGACATGGGCACGCTTCATGCATTGTTAAAACCTATTCAGACCCAACCAAAAAGGAATCCATTGTTTTACTAAAATATTACATACAAATTCTTTAATTCTTTAGCAAGATGTTGAAAAAGAAATTTGTCCTCTTTGGGTCTCCATCAGTTCTCTTTGCCACCTTGGTGACAATCAGTTGTGAAGCATCATCAGAGGCTTACGGTCATGTAGACGTTTGAGCGCCCCTGGCCACACGGCATGTTCTGTTGATTTCCCAAGGCTGGGCGTTCACTACACGACTTTTAAAATCTTAACAGATTTCTTGTCCTGAGTGAGCTCACACTAAACGACAGGGCGTAGAGAGAGTATAACACACATAGGTTTCAGCTACAAAGAACAAACTCCTAGATCTGCTCAGATCACATCGCACAAATAAAGCTGAACTTACTGGACCTGCTTCTATGAGCAGCGAAACCCAACACAAAACCAGGGTTTAATATGGGGTTGAAAAAACGCTGATACAGACAGAGCCGGAGAAATATTTCACTACAAGCTGGCAGCTGCGCTGAAATTCTAAAGAGAGTGCTTTGACGTCTGGATCCAACATTATAAACATGATATCGGCTCTTATCTGCCTGTGTTTTACTTGCAGATCCTCCGTCTCCACTCTGCTGCTCAGGCGGTGTACGTAGATGTCCCTCCGCCTTTTTCTCAGAGAAAATCTCTGACCTTCTCACACTGCAGGACTCGTGAATGTTTTGAGTTGTGAGTATCAAATGGAGGGTCTCTGATCACTATAGAGCTTGATGAGGGGGCTAAAGATTCACTCGTTTCTTTTCTCACACTACCAGATCATCCGCACCGCCACCTGATCCTGATTGAGCTCACAACCTGGAAAATGACCTCAGATTGTGAAAATCTGTCACAAGAGGCAAATTCGGGCTTAAAATCAGGCAAAAAAGCGTGTAGTGTAGGCCCAGCCTAAGTAAAACCAAGTCAGCACAGCCCCTGCAGAAAACACACTTCTGCACATTTTAACGTACAATTACTGTTTATTTGCTGAACTTGAATATAATTTTGCATTGTGCAAAAGTTCTTGGACATTTTAAGTTCCTCACACATTAAACGACACATTAAATAGAAACCATGGAGTAAAATTTGCAGCAAAATGTCACATTTACATTTGTTTCCTTTATAGCGTATTTTACTTATTTTTCGCTTAGAAAATCAACAAAACATGTATGACTAGCTTGTTCAAACTTTCGCATATGACTGTACTTCTATCATGGTTGATGCGTTGATACATCACTACATCGCCCAGGTATTATGCATGTTAATATTATATTAGTACTGCCTAAAATACACAGATAAATGACTAAATCAACCAACCCCCTTTTATACCAGCGATCAAACTTTTTTTTATTCATAACACTACACAATAAATATTCTTCTAAGGATACTACTTGTATAGAAAATTTATGTGGAACTAGTTTATTTCTAATTTGAACTAACGTCAAAATAAGTTTGCTTCACAGTTATAGCAGGTTTGCAACTTGAAACCACTGTGAGGGCTTTTTAAAACTCAAAAGTTGCGTAATCTTAAAGGAATGACGGTGTACTTCATGTGACTGTGCCAGCTATAATCTAATCGTGGCTCTAGATAAGAAAAAGCTGAAGATAATGTAAACATACCTCTGCAGCTGAGCAATCTCCTGACTGATATCATCCAGTTCCTTGATTCCAGTGAATTCACCGGACCCCACGGAGCTGGAGCTGTCCTGAAGAGTGTAAAACATACACACAAACGGCTCAGCCTTACTGCTTCCCTGAGGCACACACCACCACAGTGCCACGCAAACAGAAGGGCAGAAGAACACACAAGAAGCCACCACGATAGGAGAAGAGACCGTACAAGGTGCTCGGGCTTCACCCCCACGTTCCACACACTGGGAAGGCAAGGCACATCACCATTCACAGCACCCACTGGGCTCTCACAAATGCTTTTCAGGACATCTCTGCTAATAGGCCACCAAAAGCATTTGCTCATAGTTTTTTTTTAGGTGCAAATTTTACATACCCATAACTTGTACATTATTGCCTGATATAAGCGAGACACATCAGCAGCATTGAATACGAAAAAGAAAAATGTTTGGTGAGATTACTGCCCTTGTATACATTCTCAATGAGTTCAGCTCTTGAGCTCTTGCAGATTTAGCAATTAAGATTTAGTGCTAAACGCAAGAGAAGAACAAATGAAGAAAGTGTTTTGTTTCGCATTTTAACAACTGACGATTATTAGGGGTGGGAAACATAATCGATTCTTCGATGAATCACAACTGCCTCCTGAAAGACTTAAACCTGAAAGAGTTAAACCACAAAACATTAAATTTTATATAGGCTTTGCGTTTCCCCTACTATAAAATAAATCTTTCTTTTTTTTAAACGAATTTAGTCGTCTCCAATTCCACCCGCTAGTTAGGACTGCCCCAATCACACAATACTACCAATGCTAGGAGGGTGAAGACTAACAGAGGTTTCCTCCAAGACCTGTGAAGCAACACCGCATCTTTACGAACTGCCGCTCACGCACCATCACTGGACAGCTGAACGTGCTCAGAGGAAAACGTCAACCGCCAGATCTGTTGTGTCAACTAACAGACGCCTGCGCAGACTAGCATCGCGGTCCAGTGATGGGGGGCCAGAGAGCGAGGCCAGTTGTGCTCTCTTGGGCATCACTCTTAAGACGGTTGAGCCACACCGGAGCGCCCCCTAACGTAAAATAAATCTTGTAAAGTAGGATACTTTGGTACAGCCCAACTTTCTGCCATAGTTTTTTTATTTAAATGAAATATTTCATTAGTACCTAACATTTTTTATAAAACATTCTTATGATATATTGCTGCTGTTGGAACAAAATGCTGTATCTCGAAAATACTAACTTTATAGGAGACGGAAAAAACATATTTCACTTTGAATGTAAGTCAATGGAACCAGACATTTTTCCAAATCATGTTGAGCTGTTTCTTTTGGTTTGCATACAATATAAATGACTACAGGTGGTTTAAAATGATGTCAAAAACTGAGAAACATCAAAAATGGATATGTGAGCTTGTGTTTCAACAGCAGCGATATACTGTATATAATTTGTTACACAAAGAACAAAAAGATCAAACAAAAGTGTAGTTCATTTTTTCACATTCAACATTTTAGTAAACAGTAGATGTGGACAAAGTTAGGCTACATTCAACTTCAACTAAGTTAACAGCACCTGCTCATAACAAATACGGTAGAAAATCACAATGTAGGCTACATCTTCCCCAAATCTCAATAAAATCGATTGTGTTCAAAGTGCCTCAAGATTCCCACCCCTAACGTTTATCGCAACTAGCATTAATTCTATTATCAACTGTTAATAAGCCTGACTTTCAAATAAAATAGGACATTATGCACATGCAGCAAAACAAAAAGCCAAGAAAAATGGAGAAATCAGAAGGAGCAAAGCAGAAGCTGGACTCACTCTGCGCATCTCAGTCAGGGCTGCCATCTCGGACCCTACAGGCGTCATGTACCCCGACAGATTCTGCAAGAAAAAAAAGATTTTAACACCAAGTGGGACCAGTGGCTGTTATAGTGTAGTGGGTAATACTGTGTGGCAGAGGGCAAGAACTACACGCTAATCCAATAAGAGTCTTGCCCAAAGACACCAAGCGCTGCATTCACCTGCCTCTGTAACAGGATTCAGTTGTAAGTTCAATAGGATTAGTGTGTCTGTCAAATGTAAAGTGAGAAAAATCCACGTAAACAATATGGCTTATTATACACACATCCGTTTTAGGACCTTAGATCAGGAGTGTGTAGCTACAGTGTAGGATTCTCCCCACTGTACCACACCAGACTAACCCATTAGCTCATTTTTATGCACTTCATAAGATGTTAAAACACTGTCTGCCAAAATTGAAGTTTAAGCATTTTAATCCCCCCCCCCCCCCCCTCCCCCAGTACAGTTATTTTGGATCATTTTTGTGGCCTGTTTAAATTGACACAGTTGGTGTGGTCAAATTATGCACAAAAAATACTATTTACCTCAGACAAAACTCCCACAGCCCTGCTAACACACAGGTATTACAGCATAATCTCAAAGTAGAGATGGCACCAACCTGATTTCAGGTATTGGAATCAGGCCAATATCAGCAGAAAATGCTGGATGAGATATCAGAAGGAACAAATAATGAATTCCACGAAACCTGTAACAAATCCATCCTGAAGCAGCCTGCACCCACACATGCTAGCTGCGTAGTTCTTCATGTGGGACAGTAGTTTGAGTTGTTTTAACACAAACTACTTTTAGGTGTTTATCTTAAGAGATGTGCTTTAATTAAACAAGATGAGCAGCTTTTAAAAAAGACATATTAGATATTGGCTGATATTCAAGGTTTCGATATCAGTATAGGAAAGAAGTGCCATCTCTACTAACAAGCAGCTTTATAGTACATAATACGCTGTAAAGTTATATTAATTTACATAATGATGCCTTTATCAAATTAAAGTTAAAGTGATACTTTTTTGATCCCACAACTGGGGAAATTCCACCTCCGCATTTAACCCATCCGTGAAGTGAAACACCACATACACACTAGTGAATACACACACACTAGGGGGCAGTGAGCACACTTGCCCGGAGCGGTGGGCAGCCCTATCCACGGCGCCCGGGGAGCAGTTGGGGGTTAGGTGTCTTGCTCAAGGACACATCAGTCATGAACTGTCGGCCCTGGGGATCGAACCGGCAACCTTCCGGTCACAGGGCCAGATCCCTAACCTCCAGCCCACGACTGGTAAATCACAAAAAAATGTTTTAGGAGCTGTGCTTATTGGTTGAAGAGCTGTTAATACAAACCAATGAAGTTAACTATAAATGCAGGACGTCTTATAATGCTACTACTCACAGGGGTGCCTCTCTCAGATGGTGGGATCATTTCTGGGGTCAGGGCCTGCGGAGGGTCCAAGCCTTTGCTCACTTTCTGCTGGATAAAATGCATGGCCAGAGCAAACTGCTCTCGGGTGAGCTTGCCCATCTGCCGGGTGTCCGCCAAAGCCCTGTATGAACAACATAATAATCATGAATAGACTACAGGTATTTTACAATTGCAAATATTGTTGAATAAAAAGCTCCAAAAGTAAAATTGGCCCAAATCTGATGTTTTCCTTCACATGTGACACAGATGTGTGTCGGTGTGTCAGTGTGAACAGATAAACACACTGAATCTGACACTTTCTACTGCGATTTGAGAAGCTTTCGTATGTGGTACTGAAATCCGATACATCCGATCTGCAGCAATATGACTCGGTCTGAACAGTCAGATCGGAATTCATGCGACTGTTACGTCAATCCAACTCAACATTTGTATAATTTTGTGCTGCTGAGACTTCAAAAAAGAGATTTCAAAAGAAATGGGCGAACACGGCTGTAGGAGAGCGAGGCTGCAGTGTCAGAGAACAGTTAAAAGCCTGAAAGCGACGTTTAAATAATCCAAGGACACAAACCAAAGAAAGTGACCACGCCCTTTTCACAGCAAGCTCCAACACATTCTGGGCAATGAGCCCAGCTGTCAGTCAGTGAAGCTTCATGATGGCTCCTGTGATGCTGGTGAAGGTGAAACTGAACCCTCCGGGGTTCGTTGCCAGTCATGATTGTTTACCTCTGGATGAGCCATGTGAAGCAACATGAAACATTTTTCTTTTTCGCACGTGGGTCAGTTTAGGACCATGAGGTGTTCAAACTGATGTCACATTTAAGGCCACATTTAAAAGATATTGTGAATAGCCAAACAAACAAAAAAAAAATCTGATGTTGGAAGAAAATCGGATTTGGGCCACATTTACCTGTAACATAAGTGGCACATGGAAAAAAACAATGAACACAAATTAAAGGGTTCTTCTAGAGCTCAAACTCAAGCTGTGCCACGACTCATAACTTAAAGAATCAGCACACAGACACACTGTTAATAACTAAAATACTGGTGCAATAACGTTGGGAATATGTACTGAGAGTGACCGATTTGGTAAAATTGAATAGTAGCACCTTTAAGGTGAGTTTCAGGTGAGATGGTTGTCAAGAGCATTTGAAACAACTTTGCAACACCCAAATAAGGCCATGCTACTGTGTGATACTGTGAGACATCCAGAAAGTGGAAGATTAATGAGCATGAAAGACAATAATTTATCAAAACAACTGAAAAAAGACTGCTCTTCCACAGTATCCCATGACTCACCATATATGTGCCAGGATGTTCTGGGAAAGGCCAGACTGCATGAAGATCTCTTTCACTTCTTGACCGCTGACAAAGCCGTCAAGGTCGGCATCCGTTTTCAGGAAGATGTCATCGTAGCGCTGCCTGTCTGCTGCCGGCACCACCCAGTTCACAGAGTGCTGATGTTGACAGGTTTAAAAGGAAAACGCAGAAAACTCAGTAATTATTTAAAGGACTTTTAGCAGTGTGTTCCACACCTTGTTACTGAGCAGTCTTATGTGCAAATGGCCAGTGTGACTGCTGGTTTTCATTCCAACTGAGCAGAGCAATTCATCAATTCATTAAACAAATAGAATCGAGAGTGCTTCTTAGAATTATAACCTAAAGACATACAAGGATATAAAACCAGATAATAATATTGGTTGCAGCCCTACTACAACGCCACTTCCAAAAAAGTTAGGACACCATGCTAAATGTAAACAAAAACAGAACGCAATGATCTGTTTAATTGAAATTAGTACAGAGACACCATATCAAATGCTGAAACTGAGAAATGATGTTTTCTGAAAAACGTACGGCAATTTTTAATTTGATGCCATCAACACGTTTCAAAAAAGTTGGGACAGGCGCAACAAAAGACTAACAAAGTTGTGTAATGCTAAAAAACATCCGGTGGTTAATTCCAAACAGGTTAGTAATATGATTGGAAGTAGAGATGGGGAGGGGTTCACGACAAACTGCGAGGGCAAAAAGTGCAACAATTCAAGAATAACATTTTTCAATGTACAATAACAAAGAACTCTGCGATTTCATCATCTATGTTACATAATAACATTCAAAGATTCAAAGGAATCTCTGTATGCAAGGGACAAATTTGAAAACCAATATAGGCTGACTGTGATCTTTGGGCCCTCAGGCAGCACTGGATTAAAAACAGACATGATTTTGTAGTGGAAATCACTGCACAGACTCTTCTGAAAACCACTGTCTGTGAACACAGCTTGTTGCTGCATCCACAAACACAAATTAAAACTCTAGCATGCAAAGAAGAAACCACATATAAACAGGATCCAGAAATGCTGCCACTTTCTCTGGGCCCAAACTCATTTAAGTTGGACTAAGGCAGAGTTGAAAAGCATCATGTGTGCCGACAAATCAAAACTTTCCCCAAACACTTACAGAGAGCAACACAGTGGTAAACATCCCACCATCCCAACAAGTTACTGCCATCAAACTCAAAATGAGCATATATCTTTCTATAGACACAATTTCAGTTTCAACATTTAATACGATGTTTTGGTACTATTTTCAATATAGGGTTTACATGTTTCATCCATCATTGCATTCTGTTTTTATTTACATTTTGCACAGCGTTTTGAATAGGGTTGTATTATGAAGCACCAAAAGTGCTAATACCACCTCCTTGTGGACAATCTTCAGCCTGACAAACAGTGATTGAATGAGTGAGTTACTAGCCAGAGCTTTGCATCTACAAGGACAAGTTTAATAGGATGTGTTATCATTAAAATTGCATAGTGAATAAAAATGCAACTCTGAACCTGCACATACACATAGCAGGATTTTTCCTTCATACAACACACAAAGCCACCCACCGGAATCATGGAGCCCTTCCTAGCGCCGGGAAACAAAAGCACACCTAAGACTGCTCTGAGCAGGATGGATCAACAGATTATAGCCTACTGACGCAAGCATAACTTTACATTTAAATACATTAAAAAAGGTACGTCATTGCATTTTAACACAACATCTGAGCCACAACATAACATAACAGCTGAGATATGGTGCCTTCCTCTGCTGCATCCTCGACTTTGAGACATGGCTTACTTATATTTGTCCACTTTTCAGAGCCAAGTTTGGTACCATGCCCTGCGATTATCTGAGGCTGTTTTTGGGAGACAGGTTTCAGAGCTGCATACCTGTGTGGACTTTAGAGTGTGTTTTGGAGAGAGGCTTCCAGCACTGTTTAGAGAATTCATGCTGCCGTGGGAGGGTGTGGAGCGTAGACTGTCTTTAGGTGGCGGTGGGCTGCCTGGCAGTACAGGCGCCATTCCAGGCAACGAGCCTGCAGATTTCTTCCTTTTGGATGGAGGAATGAGAGAGGAGGGCAGGACAGAAGGAACTGGCTCTTTCTCCAGGGCGCGGTACACAAGGTGCATAGCCTTGAGGACAAAAAAAAAAAAAAAAGTTAATTAATTAAAGTTAATTAATTTCAAATGAGATCTACAATAAGGGTCTACAACACTCGCTATTGCTTACTCTATGGAAAAGTAGGTTGGTCCTCTCTGGCTGTACATTAGGAAACATCAGAGTTTTGTTTTTTATAAAGGACTTACTGGCCACATGCAATCGTATATCACATCTGTGCTTACTTCTACGCTTGCTCTAGTGACTGAATTACCCTTCAGGTGCCAAGAGCTTTTACTGAACTGGGAAAATCTGCTTTTAGCTACATTACACTTTATTACAGGACACTCTAAAGCTCCACTTGCCAGTGTCACTCAACTCTTTTAAACTTTTAATCTGTAACCACCTCCACTAAGCCTTTATTTTATTTGATCTTAGTTTGCAGCATTTCTTAGTAACTATTTTTTTTTTTACCTAACTCAAACATGGCAGTGCTTACTAGTTTACATTTCATTTTGTCTGTTTTTACTGGTCTGATATGTTCCTATATTTTACCTGTTTATTTCAATGTTTATTACTCTTTTCAATCCCGGTTCTCCGTTCTAATGCTTACCTACACTGTAAATAAGGGTCACCCTTAATGTAATCCGAGTTCAAATAAAGGTTGATTGATTTGCTTCGACTGATACATGACGACATGTCAAATGGAAACGCAAATAGAAACATACAAGAAATGAGTCAAACAATGGGAAGTTTAAAAACATTTTTTCTTCTCACCACTGCAAATTCATCCCTGTCCAAATGTCCGTCTTTATCTATATCACTTAGATCCCAAACCTGGTGAAAAGATGAAGATTTGCTTTTATTCAGACTACATTCACTTACATAATGTACACACAGTAGCTGTTGAAAAATATTTAATGTAATCGTTTCAATAAAGTGGCTAAAAATAGATGCTGTTTACCTTTCCTAAAACATCCACAGGAAGTTTTGAGTTCATAAGAACTGGTTTGACCTTTTCACCAGAGAGCAGTCCATTTACCGGTGCGAGGCTTTCAAAAATACCATCAAACTTGCTCTTCTCCTCAGGCTGAAAACCAGAGAGACAATAAAGTTGAGAGAGAAAAAAATGAACGTCTGGTGGCTCTGATAAGGGCCTGTTAATCAAGAGGGTCCATATGGTGCATTATCTTCAAATAAATATGCACTGCTAACCAATCAAATTATAACAGTATGACATCTGCGGGAGTCGAAGGCTAAAACTGCCTGGTACAGTACAATGTTATCTATACACCAATGTGTGTGTGTGTGTGTGTGTGTGTATGTGTGTGTATATATATATATATATATATATATATATATATATATATATATATATATATATATATATATATATATATATTCACACACACAAACATGATTAAGCATTTTTACAAACAAACGGTAGTTTTATTTCATTTATTTTAGGAAATGCTTCAAATTGCCGCAAAGGCCTGTTACTTGTTTACTGTACATAAATGCATACAAGTTTTGTTAAAGTACTTACCCTAACTGCCCAGTGGCTGTCAGTTGAAGATGCAGCAGTTAATGATGGGCTGCTAGGATCCTTCTGTGATGCAAAAGCATTGTTATGTTTGATTTCTTTACAGATAAAGTTACTGTCATTTGTACACAGTCACATTCTGTTTCTATTTATACCTTTTATACACTGCAATGTTAAACACTTACGAATTTAGGAGGGGGAACAGTGAGGTTTAAATTTGCAAGAGAGACATCCTGACCGCTCTGTGCACAGGCCACAAGTCGCAGAGCAACATAAAATCCCTGTCGATATAAACACAAAGATAAAAATCAGCAAGGATGCCTGATAAGTCAATAACGCAGAGAGTTACGCCTCATGCCTTCCTGCAATGTTTAATGTAATTAGAAATATACATGATGAATTACAAAGTTAGATACATAATGAATTACATTCACATCTGACTGACATTCCGATCCAACAGGTTTGAGACTGAAATTCTGTTTTCCTTTTTTTGTTTTAATGTCAAGAAACAACACGGAAAAAATGTTTTCTTTTTCAGCGAAACAAGATTTCAAACATCAATGAGCCACGTGAAAGAAATGCTGAACTTGACATATTTTTAAAAAAAAAGGCAGTCCACTCTACCTGTTTGTCCAAGAAACCTTTTCCATCTGGATCAGCTAGATCCCAAATCTGTGGGAGGAATGACCAACAAAGCATTTGAAGGACAACAAAAATAAACCATGAGGTAAAAAGAATGGGGTATAAATAGATTGAAGAGTAATGACCCAATGTCTATAACCACATTTATGATTTTGCAAATTCAGAGTTCATGGTTAGACATATTTCCCCATATACTCACCTTTCCCAGAGTGATGTCAGGTAGTCCTGATTTCTTTAAGAATAAGGCAGCCTCTGTGGGTCCTACTCTCCCTGTGTTTCCTGGATCCACCTGATAACATAAACTATCCCGTAACCAATCCTCAAACCAATAAACGTCTAATAAAACGGTAATAAAATTGTATTACACAAATCCAGTAGAGGTGTTATGTGAAGTATATCAGCATTCTTTTTTCCAATGCACTTTTGCACTCTGAACTGATCACAGTACGATTTGAGTATTGTAAAATGTGACATTAGACATATTGACATATTATTCTTGCCTCTCTACAATATAATATATATATATATATATATATATATGTTGCACACTTACACTTATACTGCCAAAAGTATTCAGTCACCCATCCAAATCATTAAATTCAGGTGTTCCAATCACTTCCATGGCCACAGGTGTATAAAACCAAGCCCCTAGGCCTGCAGACTGCTTCTACAAACATTAGTGAAAGAATGGGTCACTCTCAGGAGCTCAGTGAATTCCAGCGTGGTGAATTCCAGCGTGGTGAATTCCAGTCGTGAAATTTTCTCACTACTAAATATTCCACAGTCAACTGTCAGTGGTATTATAACTACGTGGATTGGGTACGACAGCAACTCAGCCACGAAGTGGTCGGCCATGTAAAATGACAGAGCGGTCAGCGGATGCTGAGGGGCATAGTGCGCAGAGGTCGCCAACTTTCTGCAGAGTCAATCACTACAGACCTCCAAACTTCATGTGGCCTTCAGATCAGCTCAAGAACAGCGTATAGAGCTTCATGGAATGGGTTTCCAAGGCCAAGCAGCTGCACCCAAGCCTTACATCACCAAGCGCAATGCAAAGCGTGGAATGCAGTGGTGTAAAGTGCTGCCACTGGACTGTAGAGCAGTGGAGACGAGTTCTCTGGAGTGACTAACCACGCTTCTTCATCTGGCAATTCGATGGACGAGTCTGGGTTTGGCGGTTGCCAGGAGAACGTTTGTCTGACTGCATTTTGCCAAGCATAAAGTTTGGTGGGGGGGGGGGGGGGGGGGGGGGGGTTATGGAGTGGGGTTGTTTTTCAGGAGTTGGGCTCAGCCCCTTAGTTCCAGTGTAAGGAACTCTTAACGCTTCAGCACAAAGAGATTTTGGACAATTTCATGCTCCCAACTTTGTGGGAACAGTTTGGGGACAGCCCCTTCCTGTTCCAACATGACTGCACACCAGTGCACAAAGCAGGTCCATAAAGACCTGGATGAGTTTGGTGTGGAAGAACTTGACTGGCCTGCACAGAGTCCTGACCTCAACCCGACAGAACACCTTTGGGATGAATTAGAGTGGAGACTGTGAGCCAGGCCTTCTCGTCCAACATCAGTGTCTGACCTCACAAATGTGCTTCTGGGAGAATGATCAAAAATTCCAATAAACACACTCCTAAAACCAGTGGAAAGCCTTCCCAGAAGAGCTGAAGCTGTTATAGCTGCAAAGGGTGGGCCAACATCATACTACACGCTGTGGATTAAGAATGGGATGTCACTCTAGTTCATATGCGTGTGAAGGCAGACGAGTGAATACTTCTGGCAATATAGTGTAGGTGTATACACACATACACACTCAAAAATACAGTTGCACCCAGGAGAAATCAACCAACAGGAATGAAACTTTGCTTGTGCTTTCCATTCTAACTCATGCTGTTGTTTTGGTAGCATCCCTTGCAAGTGAAGTGACTCGATAATTTTACTAACACAACACAAGTCAGATACAGTCCTGGAGCACAGGTCTGCCTTCTCCCCATTGTAATGCCCCATTCAGTTTATCAGCTAATTATCAAGACCTTCAGGAGCTAATCAGCTGTGTTAGAGCTGGGAAAACATTAAACACTCCCGTTTTTCAATCTCTGGATTGGCTTAAACCTCACTCCTCCCCCTCTGTATAAAGACTTAGACCCTTGGAAGCAGCAAAAAAAGAGACTGTAAAGTATTTATGGATGTTTTCACTTACCTGTCGATAAAAATTTTCATACACAGGATTCCCACTCGACAGCTGAAAAGAAGTTAGAAGTAGAATTAGGTGACAGCGTTGCTGCAATTTATCTAACTACATTCAAATAAACCAGGCAACAACATGAAAATTCTGTAAACCAACTGAGCTGTTAAAAAAGACCTCTAAAGCCACGTACAATTCTGTTGTTAATGTTTTTTGGCCATATTAGGAGCTCTGGATCTAAACAGGTGAGCCCTGTGAGAAAGCTAAAAGCCTCCAATGTGCCCTGTGGCAAAAATATTCCCAAGCTTACAGTTCTGTCCCATGTACAATTTCCCTCCGAATGTCAATGAATAACCTGAATTCTGAGCTCATTTACTAGTCAGAAATATCAATAATACTACAGCCACACTACAAGCAAGCTAACAATCCAGCATGCTGAAAAGACGTCACTTAAATGTAAGTCTGCTCCTAAACTTCAACACTATTGTAAACCAATTCCAGCTTCTCAAACTGCAGCTACTACTGTCAAAGCAGCTTACCCACCACATTTGACAAAGCTTGCCGTCTTTGGTGACGTTGCTACTCTTATTAGGGTCAATAATATTTCAGGTCCATGAATGTACGGAAAAACCACATCAACCATGGAACATTTCTGTACCACAGGGCATGATAGCAGCTATTGTCTAAAACAGCATTAATTTTTTTCATTGAAAAAACAGCTTAGGCCCAGAGTTCCTCATATGGCCTAAGACGTCGACCAGAAAAAGACAACACAACTCTAGAGTTTTTTTTTCCACAACATGGCTAACTTTTGTTATTACTTTGTTGCATACAAGTCAGTCAATTTTGCTATAATTTCCATAAACTAACAGCATGACACCCATCAACATTTTCATGAATATTTTTCATTCAGACGCCGAACAGAAACAGATTTAGCATTTGTGAAGGATGACAAACACTGTCGGTCAGTTTCCCAGATAAGGAATAAGCATAATCCTAGGACCGCACAACATACTGAATGGAGAGTCTCCTGTGAAAGGAAAAGGACTAGGCATAATACATGGCCATGACATCAACCTCACATTTCCCAAAGGACACAGACAGTCCTTCTACTTAGCGAATTCTCCTACTTTAATGTGCTTCTGCTGACACAGGCTTCCAATTGCGCACACAACCTCTACAATCTCCATTGTAAAGCACTGACCAGTAGCATAGGATGCTTTGGATCAGCTGCACATGAAACTAAGGTCACCATGCCCAACGCCAAGCATATGCTAGTGGGGTATAAAGCCCCCCAGGATTGTGCTACGGAGCAGATCTGCATTCTCCAACCACCACCTTTGCGATGAGCAGAATCATCTGCTAGAGCTAATCATCTTACATCAATACCTGACCTTAATGAAACCCTCTGAACAAACATCTACAGCAGTGTAGGATCTTCCCAGAAGAGCAGAGGGGTGGATACTGCTGCAAATGAGGGACAACCTCCCTGTTAATACCCTTGTTTATCAATAACATCAGTAATCTATCGCTACTGAACTGTGAAATACCCCTAAAACCTGAACGTGTGGCTTCTACTGACCAACCCTGTCAGAAGAAGAAGGAAAACGAGGCAGTAGGTTAATAGGTCCCGTTAGCTCCGCAGAAAACAGCATGCGATTGCACCGCTAGGTTCCAAACTAAACAGTTCCAACATACTGTAAATATGACTTAGCTAAATGACTCTAGCTTTTAAAAGCTGGGCAATACGTTCTCATCCACTCCACCTGAAGTCGCCAAGTTACATTCATTTTCTGTGACCCGCAGTTTGACTGGGAATGCTACGATAAGTAGCTTAGCTAACGGCTGAACTGCACATTATCTTAGATTCTTATCCTAGCAATAAACAACCAGTCATTTGGGGATCTGCCTTGGCCCACAACATTTAAGAGCTGCGGTCGTTACATCGTGTTTACACTTACAGAAGCCGCCACTGTAGTTTTTCCTCCGATTCGCAGAGCTCCGGTTTAGCACCATCGCTAAATAATCTCCATTAGATTAACGTTGACCGTTAGCTGGCCGGCTAACTCCTCGCTAGCTCTGATAAATAAGGGCCGTTCAGTAAATGCCCCTTCGGCAGTGCATCGGTGTGAGTGATCTGTTCGTCGTTACCACAGCAGTGCGCTCGGATAATCGCTTTTTGTGATGGCAGGTGGGTGTTTTAATGTTTATTACCTGAGTGAGGGTGGTGAGCGCTGCCATTTTCCCTGTTGCTCCGGGAACGGATCGGGGCGCCCCGCACTGCGCATGCGCGCCAGATTTGCTTTTCATCAAGGACACTACAATATTATTGTTATTATTATTATTATTATTACCTGGTCTATTCATCGAAAACATTTCGCCACTTTTAGTTCAACCGAAGATGAAACAACCCTTCGCTGGATTTCGACCATGTTCTGATAGAGGTGGGTGATATGGCAAAAATATGATATCACGATATTTTAAGGCATTTTCTCGATACATGATATGTACCACATTGTTTACTTTCCACTCTGAGCTTCATAAGCTGGAACAGACAAACAAACGTGGCATTTAAAAAAATCTATATAAAACCTATTAGCACTGACTTTTTTCAGTGTTTCACACATTGACATGCAGTAAATCAAACTAATTAATAAATCAAACTAATTATGCTCTCTTTGTAGTGAGACATACACATGTCTGTATATTCTGATGTAGATTATCACAATGATGATAAAATATCGGTTTATTGCCAAGCCTTAAAATCTTATGATTTTTTTAATATAGTTTCATTAATATACTGTATGTTTTTTATGTCATATTGGCAATGAGGAAAGTAGGATATCTAATTTGTAGGCTAAACAGGTTTCACATTGAGGGCAGGGTTTTTATTTGTATTTATTTCAAATTTACAAAGTTAGCCATAAGGACTTTGGAACATGCTGCATTCTTTTATTCCATCCTACTTTTACAATATTTTCTCACAGTATTTATAATATGTCCATAGTGTTGTATATAGTATGTATCTATAAATGTGCACTTCATACGGTTATAAATACTCTCACAGGTTTGTGCCATAAGATAACCTCTGCAACTTGAACTGAGCTGAATATATATGTTTATAGAATAGAGAGAGATAGAGGGAGAGAGAAAGAGGGAGGGGGAGAGATGGATAGAGAGAGAGAGGAGGGGGAGAATAAGAGGGGGGAGTGAGAGAGGGGGAGAGAGGGGGGGGAGAGAGAGAGAGGGGGAGAGAGGGGGAGAGAGAGGGGGAGAGAGAGGGGGGGGAGAGGGGGAAGGAGAGAGGGAGGGGAAGAGAGAGAGGTCATCAGTTCATTCGTGTATGTTAAATATAAATCTGACTACACTCTGAACCTGCAGCACCATTCAAATAAGCTCTCTGTGTGGGCGAGGCTACGCTGCCACGCTCCGATTGGTCGAGCCGCTGCGCTTCTGTGCTGCTATTGGTTAACCGCGCCGCCCCGCCATTGGAACTTAGAAACAGCGCCACAATTTATTTTCGAGTCTGTTCGCTTTAACAGGAGCGCGTTTGTTTTGTTTTCGCTGACAACACGTTTCACAAAACTCTGCCGGGATACGAAGCTGCTGCCAAGTGAAGTGAACCATTAACGGATTTCGTCAGACCTGGTTTCTCTTTGCCGCGTCCCGTACCGCTCTGTGTTGGAGGTTTAAGCAGCACTCCGCTCGGTTCGAGCTGATTTTAGCCTGTTAGCATCTCTGGGTGGAGCAGCTGGTCGAACGTTCCGGTGAAACGGCGATGAAACCGACACGGCTTCACGCGAATGTTGCCAAAAACTGATCGGTAGCAGGTAGGATACATAATTATAAGTTGTTCACACTATATATTCACAACTTCCATGCGCTAGCTGGCTGCCTTTGTCTGGCCAGAGCCTCTTTTCGGCCGCTTTGCCAGCTAGGTTAACGAACGAGCTAGCTTGCTTGCTATGCTACTTCAGCTCGGTTGTGTGGTTTTAGATGTAGTTAGTTAACTAGGTTAGCTCTGCTCGGGTGTTTGATAGCTACGCTGTTCGTTTTTTCTCATGCTTTTAAGGCTTTTTTTCCTGCCACTGGTTCTCTCGGTTCTCTATAGAGCTTGGTAATGTGACAGAGTTTATGGTTATCGGGATAAATAGCATCAGAACATGTCACAGGATGCTTTATAAGCATATCGTAGACCAGCTCAGTAACAGTTGCTAAAAAACGCTTCCACGTTTCATTACATTTACTGCCTTGTTAGTCGTGTGTAATTGTATTTAGTGCATTATGCATATTTTGCCAGTTCATCCACATCTAGTTTTACAAAATCTAACACCTAGAACAATCGCTAATCGTGTACCTAACTAGTTAATCAGTATCTTACACATATGCCGGTTCACGAGGGTTTTAGGCGTGAGAATCAAGACAGTAAAGTGTCATTTTAATTATATGGGTGTATTTTAAATATATTTCTTTTTTTTATGATACACATGCGATAATGAAGAATGAATGGCATTCAGGTGAATCTGCGAGGCTTGCCCTCCCACGTGTTTGAAGCTGTGTGCAGACCAGACACGGTACAAAACGTCAGGTAAAGGCAGTTTTTTCCATGTCTTCTATATTTGGGACATTGACTATAGATCTAGCAATTAGTCAAAAAAAGTACCAAACATCTAAAGATCTCACTTTAATGCTCTGCTTTTGTTCTAAAGGCAATCGGAAAGCGGCATGGGTCCTCTGACGTTTCCTAAATCTAAAAGGCACCTTTGGGATCCTACTCCAAATGGAGATCTCGTCAGCCTTCACCTTTCATTATATAGGTGAGAGTTTGGTTGACATTTTCTTGCTATAAAACTACATGGTTTTTGAACTTTTTCCTTTTCTGAGACGTTGCGATTTAACATGTTTCAGAAGCCCCAGGCTGCTCCTCGTTGAGAAAGCCCTACGCTTGGCCCACCGACATGCTCGGCAAAGTAAAATGCTGCAGTTTGCTTGTTTCTTTATTGGGACATTAGCTGTGGACAGTGGTGAGTACAGTTCAGATGAACAGTCTAAAACCTGCTGCATGCCGTTTCCAAATTTTTAATGTGTAAATAACTTTTTTTGGCCCTGTAGATGAAGAAGGAGTGACGTTAACCCTGGATCGATTTGATCCAGGCAGAGAGCAGCCTGGCTGTTCTGGGAAGACTCCAACTGCCCTCCTCCCTGGGGACATTCTAGTGCCTTGCTTATTTGAAGCCCAACATGTTTCTGGCAGCACTGTGTTCTCTGCAGATGACTTTGACATCTCATTTAAGGTATCTGATCTGCAGCTTGTGTCTTTCAGTGATACTGGTGCTGTTTGAGTTTCTTCAGCTTGTTTTAAGTTGTAGGTTAGTAGCACATGATGAGGATTGAGCAGCTGCTTGTGAAGCTCTCCCCTCCTGTTGTTAGGATGACTGGATACTACAGCAGTAATCAGCTCTCAACCTGGCGGTTACTACAACCTGTCAGTAACAGCTGTCCTGATTGTGAAATAGTCTTGCCTTAGGGAGAGGCAATTACTCACTGAAAGGCACTAGCTGTTAGTCTTAAGTCAGTCGATGTTTTTATAAATGGTCCTTCTTTCACATCAAAAGAGTGAATGGTTTGTGTTTAATGTGTCTTGTTATACCTGGGGATGCACCAATATGTATTGTGTGGCATATGGTCTGAGCACTGACAGGCTGACCTCCCACTTCTTCAACCTCTGCAGCAATGCTGGCAGCATTCATGCACCTATTTTTTGAAGCCAACCTCTGGACATGACGCTGAGCACAGGGACTAAACTTCTTTGATCGACCCTGGTGAAGCCTGTTCGGAGTGGTACCTGTCCTGGAAAATCACTGTATGACCTTAGCCACCGTGTTATAGCTCAGTTTCAGGGTGTTAGCAATAACTTCTTGTAGCCTAGGCCGTCTTTTGTAGATAACAATTCTATTTCTCACATCCTCAGAGAGTTCTTTGCCATGAGGTGCCATGTTGAATATCCAGTGGCCAGTATGAGTGAATTGTACACAAAACACCAAATTTAACAGCCCTGCTCCACATTCACACCTGGGACCTTGTAACTCTAACGAGTCACATGACACCACGGAGGGACAACGACACAATTGGGCACAATTTGGACAGGTTCACTGTGAGGTGGACTCACTTGTGTTGGCAGCTGTTTAGATATTAATGGCTGTTTGTTGAGTTATTTTCAGAAGACAGTAAATCTGAACTGCTATACAAGCTGCACACTGACCACTTTAAGTTATATCCAAGTTTCATTCTCTATAGTGTCGTCCCATGAAAAGAAAAATGAAATATTTGCAGAAATGTGAGGGGTGTACTCACGTGTGTGTGTGTGTGTGTGTGTGTGTGTGTGTGTGTGTGTGTGTGTGTGTGTGTGTGTGTGTGTGTGTGAAAAGTGTAAAGAAAAAAAATTATAATTTTATGTATAAAGATGGACTTTATTAGTCTTCTGAATTCTGTGGGTGTTGAATTCTGAATCCAACACTGTTCCTTTTGTTACTTATCCATGTTTATAGAGTGAACTACAATACTTTTCACTGTTTCTATAACTTTTTTGTGACTAAACTCTGTCCTGTGTCTTTCCCAGATGCTCCAGCACTGCTGCAGCAGTCGAGAAACCCTTGAACTGTCCAAGCTTTTGAGCTTGCGGGCTCGTCTCAGCTGTACGGAGAACATGGACAGGCTGAGCTTCATTCTGCACTGGGCAGGCGTGACTCTCGCCGACTCGCTGCAGGCTGTTCCTGTGCGAGCAGTGCCCATTATCCCCACTGCACTGGCCAGGAACCTGAGCAGTCCCACCAGCATGGCCCAGCCTCTGCACACCACAGGGAGAAAACGAGGGTTAGGCCCACTGAAAATAACTGAACGTTTGACTTTAAGAACCGGAAAACTACTTCAAATGTTATGCAACGTTTTCTATGTACACTAGTAACTAGTGTGTAACATATGTTGTAGTAGTAGTAGATGATGTTGTTTCATTAGGCTTGTTTTATTTGTCTGCCTGTCTAGATTTCTGACGATGGACCAAACCCGCAAACTACTCCTTATACTGGAGTCGGACCCCAAAGTCTACGCGCTCCCCCTTGTAGGAGTGTAAGTAGCTTCAGTCCTGAGCAGTATTTGACATACATGTTTGTCATTGAAAGATTTAACTGAATATAGTACGATAATCACCTGTTGAAACTGAAGACAAGCTTAGAGACTTGTGCACTGTTGAAACACTTGCTCAATACAATTTTCTTTGTTAGCAAACTGTCACTACAATTGGTGCTGTAAAGCTAACCAGTTATTATCACAAACATTAGCAAAAAAGACAAAACAGTACTGGCCTGTAGATTATATGAAATAGGAAAAATTATAACAAATATGAAGAAAAAAAAAGTAATGATACCATCCTGTCAAACAGGGGGAACCTCCCTTTTAATGCCTTTGCTTTGATGAAGCAGCTTCTTTTTCAGATGTTTTCTGCCTTTTACACACTATACATGATTTATTTGGACAACATTAAATTAATTTGATCATGTATAACTGACAGCATCCAACATTATTTTATTTGCCCTGTGTTCGATTTTTGTGATGTTTGGCCGACGACAGAAACTCACTGACCAAACACAGTGTCAGCTGTTAGTGACGACAATCAAAGCAACAGAGCAGCTGTGTTCCAGTAAATAAAACTTTTCCACAAATGCTGCAAATATCAGAATCTCTGAAACCACAAACTGGACTTCAAATTAAATTATAGCCTCTGGGGAAGAACTCAGCGTTTCAGTTTCTGAATGTGGTGACTTTAACGCTACAATCACTTTTCCAAAATGGGCAGTAGGCCAGTGACCTTGTTTGCTCATTCTGTTAGGAGCAAAGGAGATGTTACTGCGCTTGATGACATTCAGCCTTTTTGTTTTGATTTTTTTTTTTTTTTTTTTTTTTTTTTTTTTGGGATAGTTGATAAATTCTCCCTATGTACTTTTTAAAATCCTATATATTCTGCCCATTTTTTGTGTTGTGTGCGGTGTGTAACGACCTTCAGGCCCAGAATGGACCTGTTGCATGATTTTAATGCGGAATGGGAAAATGTAAATAGGCCAGCTTCAGCATCATCAACTTTAAGGAATATTAAGTGTTACTAAATGTTTCCTTCTGCACTCTGCTGGGTGGTCGCTGTCGTTCTCTCTTAGGAGGGCAAAACGAAATGTGGGGAGGGCCAACATTGTGCGACTAACTAATAACGTGTGACTGCAACGGCTATGAAAACAAAAAAAACGGAGAAGCTTGGATTACAGTAAACACAGGGGCTGTGACTTAACGCTAGTATTTTAAAAAAATCTTTAATTTATTTTTTTATATATTGGGAATTTAAATAATGCATAAATGATTTTGGGAGGAGGAAAGTTTTATCCTATGTCTATGTGAAATGTGCCCTTACATAATAGTATACAATAACTTTGAATTTGTTCAAATGGGGCAAAATATATTTGGGTGGATGCCAGTGTAGTTGGGGTGGCATCCAAGCATAGTGTATGTGTGTGGAAACCCTGCACTTCTTTGCTGTATCTTGACTAGTATTGTTCTCTGTAGCACCATTACTTCTATTGTTTTCTGCCCAAGACCGTTGATTGAAGATAAGCTGGTGCCATAGCAAACTATGATTGTTTCTATCTGTATTGTAGGCTAGTATTACCTACACGAGTAATTTTCGCTGTTTGTCTTGATTTTGTCCGTTTAAACGTTTGGTTAGTGGTGGTGTGGTGGTTCTAAGTCATGCTGTAATTCAACCTCCATTAATTACACCTTTACCCAAAGGGCTCCTGGGATTTGTATAACAGTTAAATGCATTGTAAGTGAAGGTTGGTGGAGTTACTGTCCTCTTTTGTGGCAGGTGGCTCAGTGGGGTTACACACATTCATAGTCCGGTGGTGTGGGCGTGGTGTCTGAGGTACATGTACAGCTCCTCCCTCCAGGACAGGTTAGTGCTGCACCCATCTGTTCACCCTGTCTGCAGGGCTAGAAAGTCATTCAGCCTCTTCTACACGCTAATTAATATATAGCTAAGAAGGCCTTAAATTTAAAAAGATTCTCACATTTTTACTGATTTGTCAATAAATGCCATGCTTTGTTTGTTTGTTTGTTTGTTTGTTTGTTTGTTTGTTTGTTTAAATATGTTGGTGCTTTGTAATTACAACATGCAGAGTTTCAGATGGAAGCATGTTTGTTTTAAAATTATATTTTGAACTTTGTGTGTGTTGTACTGACTTGTTGCTTATTTTTCAGAGTGATGTCCGAGAGCAACGCATTCTTGGTGGTTCTCTACTCGCTCACTCACAGAGAACCTGAATTCTACCAGTGTAAGCTGCACGACAGGCTGACGGACATGAGCTTTCAGCTTCTTACCAGGACAGAATCAGTCACAGCTTACAAGGTCTGTTAACAGTACATGAGACTATATGACTCATTTGGTTCCCTTCTCTGTTTTAAAGTTTTTACAGAGATGATTATATTTGATTAATTAATCCATTGGAGAATGTGGATTCTCCTCCCTTGCAGGGACTACTCCTTAGTGAAATTAGGTGTTGCGATTCAGATATGGAACCAGCACTTGTAGATGCTCAAGTCCTCAAATCTTGTGATGGTGTATGAGAGTATATGATGCTTTTAAAGACTCATGTCTCTCTGTCTGTCTGTGTGGTTAGAACGTGGAACCATCAGAGGGACGTTCCCTGCTGTTTGAGCTATGTGCCGAGAACCAGGGCCAGGAGGCTGAGCTCTTTAAAGAAGCGATGTCTCGTTCAGTACTACCAAGGTACAGTGATGTTTGTTTGAAATAATAAGAACTGTTGTTGAAGAGTCATATATAACTTAGAAGAATGTTTCCTGCTACACATTTTAGTGTTTAGTGTTGCGCTGACAAACCTGATTAATTCAAAATGCAAAGCAAGTTTAGTTGCCAGGACTTGGACTGAGAACCACTCAGAACTTTTTTTGGTATGAACCAGTGAATAAATCTGATTCTGCTTTTAAACAGGAGCGCTAGAGCTGAGTCATCAGCTGCTGCCCAGAATAAACTCTCCGCCAGTGACCATGATTCAGGAGTGGAAGATGAGGATCTTTCTCCTCGGCCTTCTCCCAACCCTCATCCTGCCAGCCAACAGGTCGTGGATGCTTTTTTCATTATGTTGAATCTAAATTTAAAGTGCTTGTAATATAGACCACATATCAGACTCCAGTCCTCATGGGCCACAGCACTGCAGAGCATTAGACGAGGCAAAACGCTGTTCTCTGCAGAGCTGTAGAATGGAAGAAACACAGTTGGTCATTCCTGATGCAGGCTATGTATCATGCTATATACAGGGAGATTCACTCGAATGAGGCCCCGAATATTCTGTAACAACTCTCACTAGGATGAAGCAATCTGAATAAAACAACGTTCAATGAGCTCCCTAGTATATGGAGCTTCATACAAGCCGGGATGCCCCTACATCAGAGCGATCAGGTAGGCACCTGACCCCTGTACTCCTTTGCGATTGCTTCGTCCTAACGGGAATTAGAACCAAATATTTGGGGAGTCTTTCCAGTGATATTTATTTTAAAGCTGTCATGATCAGGTTATTGATCAGAATTGAACTTCTCTATGAATTGGAAGTCATGAGGCAGTTTGTATTAAAAAAAAATTTGAAATCTTTTAAAGGGTATGCATGGGTTGCTATTGGTCAGTTAAGGGTTTTTTTTTGCCATTTTATCAGCTCTTATTATTCAATAATCATTAAAATCTCTCAATTATTTAATTACTCAAAGAATTCATGGTGAAAGACTTAAGTTGTTTTTTTTCCCCCCAGGCGAGACAAGTCCAGCCCTCAGTTCCTGAACTTTCCATGGTAGCGGATGGCAGCTTTCTTGATGGAAAGATAGTAGATTCATATGATCACACTGTCCCTCATCCTACCCAATCCAGCACTCTGCAGAGAAGCTGTAAAAACAGTAGTCAGCAACCTGGACCACGTCCACCAGCTCAGAGTGGTATGGCTGGACCTCCTCCCATCAGGAGACCACTGACACCTGTGTTGTCTCAGCCAAAGGCCAGTAGACTACAGCCCACGTCAGGACACCAAACACCAAAGCCTTTATCTTGCAGGAAATCCATTCCATCCACAGGTCGACGATCAAGTAATGGGTCCTCTGCCTCATCTTCTGCCTCTTCAACTTGTTCTCCCAAGGCCGGCTCCTCACCAAATGGCTCATTCCACCAGTTCAAGCAGAGATCTGGGCAGGATTTTGTGAATAAACCCCACTCTCATCCATCCTCACCATCTGGACCACCAGCATCAAGCCACTGTAGCACCAGAAAAGCTTTGATCATTTCCGAACAAACCTCCATTCTGCATCCTTCTCAACATGGACTCTTCCACAGCACGCCCGCTTCAAATCCTGCCATCAACACCTGTAACTGCTGCTCTGCCCACCATGGCCACATGCCTGTTTACCAAAGCAGTACCTGGCAAGGGACTCCACTTCACCCTGCTCATGTACCCATGGCTCATGGCAACCCCGTCCACTGTTCTACTGAGAGCAGCCCATATACAGACTACTGTCTATCTCCTCAGCACCAGTCTTTTGGCTACCATGCGTCCCCTACTAAGAGCCCTGTCTGCCATGCTAGTGTTGCCCAGCGTTGCTCTCCAACTCATGGGGCACATGTCCCCAATTTCAGCCCCAGCAGTGTAGCTTTGGAGCAGATAGTGCCAGGCCGCAAGGCCCAGTGTTGTCAACCACAGTCAAGCTGTACTGGCCAGCCCAGTTCTGCTGCAGTTACTCCACTAGAGGGTGGTAAGGGTCTTCTTCCTGCTGATGCCTACAGGATGCTGATGGAACAGGACCGACAACTGAAGCAACTGCAGGCTCAGGTTTGTGTCAGATGTGGGCACTATAATAGCAATAACTTTGTTTAAAAAAAAAAAAAACCCAAAGAAGGGGGAAATCTTAGTCACTAAGTAGTCGCTAGTAGTACTTGGTAGTAGTAGGTAGTCTGTACATCTGGCTGTTTCTGAAAGTAAAAGTATGTTGTACAGTGTCAAACTACATAAGCAACCACATGAGCCCCAATTACAGAAGCAAATTTCATACCTAACATATATTGGCCATCAGCTGCCAGTGTTCAACATGAACCTTTCATCATAAAACCCTTCTGTAGTCATTTTTTATTAAAATCAGACAGAGACAGACAGACAGACAGAGACAGACAGAGACCTACAGACTGCGCAAAACCAACAAAACAAATTTTTGTCTTACTACTTAGTATTTTACATTCTCCAGGCATGTGGGCAATCCTTCAAGGGGGGGTTGTGTGAAGTTAAGTTCTTTTTCTGAATTATTTCTTTTAATTAAATTGATGAGCTAAACATGAGCCAGTTGGTGGTTCATAAAAGACTAAACACATATAATCAGAGTATGTCCAAAAGCTGTTTTTGCAACACAGTGCAATGCAACAATATAATACAAAAATATCAGTTGCACTGAGATTCTTAAATATTTAATTTTTGTTTCTCAGATCCAGAAACTTCTTGATGCCCAGAGTAAGGTGTCTGAGCCATCACGAGCATCAGCAGAGGAACATCACCTGGAGCAGTCCATTCAAACATCAGCTTTTTCCGAGCCCAAAAAGACGTGTGTCAGCATTGCAGTAGGAACAGGTGCTGATAAAGAGTTTTGAATCATTACTTGCATCGCATTCTGATTTAATGTATGCCCTCTATGTTCTGTTGAATGTGTTCTTGAGCATGGGAGAACGCTATGTAAACAAAAATCATTCAAATGATCGTTATACAGATACGATTACTATCATCAAAATGATTAATCTGTATTTTGTGTTGCGTCTCCTGGGGCTAAGGCACAAAGAGAAAGCAAGACTGCCCGCTCAGACGGCAAACCAGAACAAAGAAAAATAAAATACGGATTTGGCAATTTATTTGATGCTTTGCACTTTCATCCAGTCATCAAAATTTATTTTCAACATGCAACTGATGCTAGGAAACATGACTTCACGGAGGCCTAAGGGCAAAAATGGCAAATAAAAGAGCCTAGTAAAAATAAAAAATTAACTAAACTGATTTAAAAAAGGGAAATAAAATGACAAACACTTCTGAGGGAGTATTTCCTTGCCACTGTTGCCCCTGGCTTGCTCACCTGGGTTTTTTTTTAATATTCTTGTTAAAACTTTATCTTTACTGGAATTCTGTGAAGCTGCTTTGTGACATCAGTTGTAAAAAGCGCTATGAAAAATAAATTAGACTTGACTTGACTACCGTCACTACACTACCAATAAACAAGTCCAACAGGTCAAAAAAAGGGCAGGCCACCCTTACGTTTCCTTTCTAAAAAAGAAAGAAACAAAATTACAAAAGTATCTTCACTGGCCCACATGTACCTGTAGGCCAGCAAGCCACCAACAATAACTGGTCTGTCGGCTGGCGGGCAGCCAGGGGAGGGGGAAAAACGCTCCATCGTGCTCCAGGTCTTTTATAGCCTGCGCCAACCGGAACAGCCAATCACGTGCCTGGAAAAACGGGACGTCAGCCATGCAACAACGGCCACCTGAAAACACCCAGATGGAGAGAGAAACGGAAACATCCAGACACATGATGTAACAATTTTAACATTTTTTTTGTATTTTTGTAGGTGCCAGTTTGTTTTGGAGTGATCCTGGTCAAGACTCCACACTTGATGGCCAGTCTCTTGATGGTCACTCTGAGCATCAGAGACAGACTAGTGGCAGTTGCGATAGCACAGTATCCTCAAGACTTTGTTCTGAAGAAGTCCATCATAGTAGAGAAGAAGAGGACCCTGGAACACCTCCGCATTCCACAAGATCACCACAAGACAAGTATGATATGGGATTTTTAACCCTTTAAATGGCCTTGTAACTATTTCCACATTCTAAGGATTGTTATTTACTTCACAATGCATGGAAGCAATGCAAAATTCTGAGGTTATTATTGAGTGGGGAATGAAAATCTGGGCCCGTCTACAGTATAATTTACGAGGTTCATATGCATTAATTTTACAACCCACAGACTGAATCATGTGTTCTTAAAGATGACACTTCATTACAGTGATATTGCAAAGTATTCAGACCTTTAGTAAACTGTTGGCACTAACAGTGATTTTGCTTTTTATCCAGCACACCATCAAATGTAGGAATGCCTTCTTTTCAAAGTCCTGTGTTGGGGGAGAGTGCTAGCATGTATTACTGCTCTCAGTCTCCAAAGAGAGAGTACATCTCAGAAGACGGAGAAATACATGATCAGAGATTTTATCAGGAGTTACTGGTAAGATCATTCTCTCTTCTTGAGTGTGCTTTTGCAAGTGCTATCTGTAAAAATGGTACAGCTCAAAAAGCAGTTCTAGAAAAAGCTTCAGACAAGGTGGAATTCCACCAATCTTTGAAAAGTTCTGCATTATTCAGTGTTTAGTAAGTAATATAATTGAGTTGTCTGATGTGAAATGGTTAATTGTAGAGAAACCTACTGACCTATTTTCTTCACAGTGGTGGTGATAGAAACCAGATGTTGCAATATCTACAATGCAAATATAGCTGTTTTATTGACTATTCAAAACAGCCAGTGAACCTATACATGTCTAATGAGTTTTATATGTAATCTTGATTATGGTAAATCAGTCGTAAATCTGAAAAAATAAAAGGTTTCTTTGGGGACTGTTTTGCATTAGAATAGTCTGTATGTACCTCTCTGCAAATAGTAAATTTTAAGAAATTTGTTTTAGGCCAAAACCTTGGCAAAAAAGAAAGTCTCAGGCAAGAGGCAGTATATTTATAAAGACTTCATGTGATAACTTTCTGGGAGGGAGTTCTTAAACTCTTCAAATGCCTAGTTTCTAACACCACCACTATGAACAATTCTGACTCTGTACATTTCTCTAGAATGATGCATTTCACACCAAACCACAAAAACGTTTTTAGATCTGAACAGTTTAATTATGTAGACATTTTGAGAAATCATTAAAATTTCCATTTATTTTCCAGAAATATATCTGCAGATACAACCCCAATTCCAATGAAGTTGGGACGTTGTGTAAAACATAAACAGAATATGATTATTTGCAAATCCTTTTCAGCCTATATTCAATTGAATACACTACAAAGACAAGATATTAAATGTTCAAACGGATAAATTTTATTGTTTTTGTAAATATTTACTCATTTTGAATTTGATGCCTGCAACACGTTCCAAAGAAGTTGGGACAGGGGCGTGTTTACCACTGTGTTACATCACCTTTCCTTTTAACAACACTCAATAAGCGTTTGGGAACTGAGGACACTAATTGTTGAAGCTTTGTAGGTTTTACTCTTTCACTACGAAGCCACGCTGTTGTAACACATGCAGAACGTGGCTTGGCATTGTCTTGCTGAAATAAGCAGGACGTCCCTGAAAAAGACGTTGCTTGGATGGCAACATATGTTGCTTCAAAACCTGTATGTACCTTTCAGCATTAATGGTGCCTTCAAAGATGTGAAAGTTACCCCTGCCATGGGCACTAACACACCCCCACACCATCAGAGATGCTGGCTATTGAACTTTGCGCTGATAACAATCCGGACAGTGCTTTTCCTCTTTGGCCCAGAGAACACGACGTCCATGATTTCCAAAAACAATGTGATATGTGGACTCGTCAGACCACAGGACACTTTTCCACTTTGCATCAGTCCATCTCAGATGAGCTCGGGCCTCGGGAGCTCGAACTTGCACTTGTAGAACTGTGTTCACTGACCGTGGTTTCCTGAAGTGTTCCTGAGCCCATGTGGGAATATCCGTTACAGAATGATGTGGGTTTTTAATGCAGCGCGGCCTGAGGGATTGAAGGTCACGGGCATTCAATGTTGGTTTTCTGCCTTGCCACTTACTTGCAGAGATTTCTACAGATTCTCTGAACCTTTTGATGATATTATGGACTGTAGATGATGAAATCCCTAAATTCCTTGCAATTGCATGTTGAGAAACATTGTTCTTAAACTGTTGGACTATTTGCTCACGCAGTTGTTCACAAAGTGGTGAACATCACCCCATCCTTGCTTGTGAACGACTGAACCTTTCAGGGATGCTCCCTTTATACCCAATCATGACACTCACCTGTTTCCAATTAACATGTTCACCTGAAGAAAGTTCCAACCAGGTGTTTTTTTGAGCATTCCTCAACTTTCCCAGTCTTTTGTTGCCCCTGTCCCAACTTCTTTGGAACGTGTTGCAGGCATCAAATTCGAAGTGAGTGAATATTTGCAAAAACAAATTTTATCCGTTTGAACATCTTGTCTTTGAAATATCTCGTCTTTGTAGTGTATTCAATTCAATATAGGTTGAAAAGGATTTGCAAATCATTGTTTTTATTTGTTTTACACAACGTTCCAACTTCATTGGAATTGGCGTTGTATTAATTTCTCTAAAAGTTGGCTCCACAATGTTCTATGCATTTTGCAGGGTCAAGTGAATAGTCGTCTCCAGGATGCTGTGCATGAAGACATAATGGTGGAAAGAGATGTGCGTAGTCCTCACCTCAGGCACAATCTGTCACCCAGGCGTTCACCTCCAAACGAACCCATACAGAAGGAACAGAGCCCACCGCAGAGAGCTGTAGTTTCAGGGCAGGATCAGGTGTTCAGTGCCACAGTAAAACAGCTTCACCACCTTGGAGTGACTGTCGAGCTGGACTCTCGCTCAGGAAAGGCGAGTCGCACCACACTGGAGAGCACCAGGTAAATAAAGCATGTTTTGGGTCTCTTTACATACAGACAGTTTTATAGATAGCAAAAAATATATATAATTTATGCAATTTGACAACATTTAGGGTAAGGAGTAGTCAGCCAAAACAAGTTTGAGATCTTAAGTTTGCTTCTGAAATGTGAGACTAATGTAGGAAACAATCAATGGGATCTTATAGGTGTATGCAAAAGTTTTGGTGCTCATGATCAAATGAGGTTTTGTTAATTTTTCTAAGTAAAAATATGTTACCACATCCTCTACAGAGACACACTTCTGCATGTTTTAAGGTACAGTTACTGTTTGGTTGCTTGATTTAACATATTAGGGGAAAAATTTAAACAAAATGCGGAATGTGTAAAATTTAACGTTTAACTTGTTTGTGGTTTGTTTTTGTTTTTTTCCCCAGAATGTATTGAAATAAAAAATTATGCACTAAAATTAGCAAAAAAAGCATTTATGTATGTTCTCTGTAGAGGATGTGGTGTTAACTTGTTGTCACCTAGAAAACCAATAAAATGTGCAGTGTTAAATCTGTCAGCCTCCATAGTCAGTAAACCTTGCATTCACGCCCTCTAAACTGTTTAAATTCACAAGTACCTGTGTAGAATATTTGTAACATTTACAATTTCCATCTGCTATAGCATTTATATGGCCTATATAAAGGGCCTATATTCCTAGTAATTTCTTCATACAGCATCAAATGTTACTTTTTACTTTGACAGTTAAGTGGCTAAACAGTCTCTCGCAGACAAACTTTTTTTGCATCAGATCACTCCAAATGAGTTTACATTGCAGAAATTTTGAAATATTAGAGGAATTCTCCTTTTAACAGTCTTCTCTTTTGTCCAGCACCCTGGCTTGTATAAACCCTGACGCAGTAATTCCGAGGCTGGCTCTTTCTGAGCCAGTCGGCACCAGCATATGGGGGCTGAGCGGTGGAGCGGATCTGAGCTTGGAGGCCAATGCCATCGCCCTGAAGTACCTGAGTGACACTCAGCTGTCCCGACTCTCCCTCGGAGGTCAGGCAAGATCAAACCCTGGTGCTGTGCTTTTTGGAAAGACTCCTTTGGACAAGAGTAGCGTAGGCCTGAGCATATTGTCCCCCAGCAACATGTCGTTAGCCACTTGCATGTACATGAAGAGGTATGGACTGATTGAAGCTGGAAACAGCAGTGAAGAGGAAGATGAAGGAGAGAGGACTCAAATGCAGAGGATACAGACAGACTCCGCTCTAGGGTGCTCCCTGAAGCTTAACAATTCGGAAAATGTTTTACAAGAGAGGGAAAGCATGCCTGAATTTATCCTAAAAACCATAACTAACAAGCAGCCTGAACCTATTACTCTTAAACATGTTGCTCCTCAAAACTCTCAAAACCTGTTAATACAAGACTTGCGTCCCAAAATGCAGCTTCTGACTCATGGTAACACAAACCCAGACAAGGAAAACGGTCCAAAACTCCTTCCTCAGCGCCGATCTTCTTTGCCAGACAGCCAGAGGCCATCACTCCCGGAGACTCAGGGGTCCGTTGGAAATTTTCTGGACCTCAGCAGGTTACGGCAGCTCCCTAAACTCTTTTAAATGAAAACAAGGCCAAGCGACTGAAGATATGCAAATTGAGCCACGTAGCAGGAATTTTTTTTTTTTTTTATTATTACTTGATCTAAAACCATCTATTCCTCATTATTTTTATCTTGTCAGGTGTCATACATGGTTACTTATTTCATTCACTTCTGTCTTTGAAATGATAACAGATTTTACAAACATGAAATGTACAGGAATCGTTTTGCCTTTATATCTTGTGTTGATATTATGAAGCTGTGCTTTGGCCCTATTTGAAAGCGTTGAATGTATGTGTGCCCATAGGCGAAGTCTTAATGTGTGTTATGTAGGTGTAAATTAAATTGTCCTCTTCTAGTTTGACTGATTCACTGCATTTTCTTTTCTCTTTTTAAAGGTTGGTTTAAGTTGGTCTTTACATTTGCTTGTAAATGCAGAACTGTATGTCAATGTTTTTAAATGTTTTTTCCAATTCCATTAAATTCCTTGGCCAGTGTTTTTGTTGTATATGAGTTTATCTGCATAATCTTGTGATTTCATTGGAAAATTTTTGTAATTTGCTATATTGAGGTTTCAAAATAGGGTTGCTGAAGGTTATGCAGATGTGTGCTTTCCCAGGAGTTTGGGTAAATTTAAAGGGGGCATTAATGCTTCAAATATTATTTAACAGGGCACAACATGAACATTTATCTCCCTCAGTCACATCAGTGTGACAGAATCCATGATAATGTGTCCTTTTTGTGTGCTTTGTCCATCAGTGTTGTCTCACTACAATTATGCATATTATATTACCCAAAACCATTGGGCAATTCAGATAGCTAGCATTGCTACTAATATAGAGGATAATGAAAATAGACAACATTTTGCAAAAGTATTTAGGGAATGTTTACATTTTAATTTAAAGTAGGGGTGCCCTGCTCTTATCATTGTTTAATGAAAAATTTGCATATGTAAATGAAGTTACAAAAATCGAAACACTATTTTGGATTTTGGTTAATGAAGTAACTTGCAACAAAACACCAGCTCAAATCTAGTACAACACCGATACTGAGCTTAACATTGGTGAACATGTCCACTACTCACGAGACTTAAGTTCCATCATCCCTCAAAGGACTTTACTAATGCTGGGATTACTGACTGGCTCACTGTGTTGATTTATCAGTCTACTCAGGCTTTAGCAGAGCTCAGGAAGACATTAATAACTAGCCTGCTTTTTGCAGGAACTTCAGTATTTGCAAAGAAGTAATTTTTTGAGTTCTTCTTTGGAATTGGTCTTTACATGCCATCTGCTTAAAATAGTTAATAAACATATTTGTTGCACTTCCTTTCTTCTTCTTCTTTCGGCTGCTCCCTTTAGGGGTCGCCACAGCAGATCATCTGCCTCCATCTTGCCCTATCAACTGCCTCCTTTACTTTTACACCAACCATCTCCAATGTGCACCTTCACTACATCCATAAACCTTCTCTGAGGTCTACCTCTTCTCCTTCTACCTGGCAGCTCCATCTCCAACATTCTTTGCCCAATATATCCACTATTCCTCCTCAACACATGTCCAAACCATCTCAACCTGGCCTCTCTGGCTTTATCTCCAAACTGCTCCACCTTCACTGTCCTTCTGATCTGCTCATTTCTAATCCTGTCCATCCTCGTCACTCCCAACAAAAATCTCAGCATCTTCATCTCCACCACCTCCAGCTCAGCCTCCTGTCTTTTAGACAGAGCCACAGTCTCCAAACCATACATCATAGCAGGACGCACTACTGTCTTGTAAACCTTCCCTTTCACTCTTGCTGCTATCCTTCTGTCACACATCAGCCCTGACACCCATCTCCACCCTCTTCTTCACATCTTTTCTACACTGTCCACTGCTCTGGATGGTTGACCCAAGATATTTGAAGTCATCCACCTTTACGACCTCTACTCCTTGCATCTTCACCTTTCCACCTGCCTTCCTCTCATTCACACACATGTATTCCGTCTTGTCTCTACTGATCTTCATTCCTCTCCTCTCCAGTGCAAACCTCCACCTCTCCAGATTCTCTTCCACCTGCTCTCTACTCTCACCACAGATTACAATGTCATCTGCAAACATCATGGTCCATGGAGCCTCCTGCCTGACCTCATCTGTTAACCTTTCCATCACCATTGCAAACAAGAAGGGGCTCAAACATACATGTCCTGCACCACCCTAACATACTTTTCAGCTACACCTGACTTCCTCATACAGTACCACAGTTCCTGTCTTGGCACCCTATCATATGCACAATGTAGCTCCTTCTGACCTTCTCTGTACTTCTCTACCAACACTCTCAATGCAAAAATTCCATCTGTGGTGCTCTTTCGGGGCATGAAACCAAACTGCTGCTCACTGATCTGAACCTCTCGCCTTAGCCTTGCTTCAACAACTCTTTCCCATACCTTCATGGTGTGGCTCATCAACTTTATACCTCTGTAGTTACTGCAGCTCTGCGCATCACCCTTGTTCTTAAAAATGGCGACCAGTACACTGCTTCTCCACTCATCAGGCATCCTCTCACTCTCCAGGATTTTGTTAAACAACCGGGTTAAAAAGTCCACTGCCTTCTCTCCTAAACATCTCCATACCTCCACAGGTATGTCATCTGGACCAACTGCCTTTCCATTCTTTATCCTTTTTAAAGCTGCCCTCACTTCCACCTTATTTATTCTCTGCACTTCCTGATCCACTATCTCTCCCCCCATTGTCCTCCTCTCTCGTTTTCCTCATTCATTATTTCTTCAAAGTGCTCCTTCCATCTACTCAACACTCTCTATTCACTCACTAGTACATTTCCCTCTCTATCCTTTATCAGCCTAACCTGCTGTACATCCTTTCCAGCTCTATCTCTCTGTTTAGCCAAACGATACAAGTCCTTTACTCCTTCTTTACTGTCCAGCCTCTCATACAGCTCATCATAGGCCTGAGCCTTTGCCTTTGACACCATTCGTTTTGCAATGCGACTAGCCTCACAGTACCCCTGCCTACTTCCTTCATCTCTCTGGTTATCCCAATTTTCTTACACTTTCCCCTGGTACCACTTTACAATCTCCAATCTCCTTTAGGTGGCATCTCCTGCTAAGGATATAATCCACCTGTATGCACCTCCCTCCACTCTTGTATGTGTTCTTCCCTCTTCTGAAAATACGTGTTCACCACAGCCATTTACATTCTCTTTGCAAAATCTACAACCATCTGACCACCCGCATTTCTGTCTTTCACACCATACATACCCAGCACCTCTTCATCCCCTCTGTTCCCTTCACCAACATCTCCATTGAAGTCTGCACCAATCACTAATCTCTCCTCTCTAGGGACACCATCTACCACTTCATCAATCTTACTCCAAAATTCCTCTTCTCCTCTAACTGACAACCAACCTGTGGTGCATATGAACTGACCACATTCAAAATTACACCATCAACCTCCAACTTCAGGCTCATAATCCTGTCTGACATGCTCTTTACATCCAGAACACTTTTCACAAGCAGTTCCTTTAGGATTATCCCTACTCCATTTCTCTTCCTCTCTACACCATGATAGAACAGTATGAATCCACCTCCAATGTTCCTGGCCTTGCTTCCTTTCCATCTGGTCTCCTGGACACACAGAATATCTACCTTCCTTCTCTCCATCCTGTCTGCAAGCTCTCTGCCTTTACCAGTCATTGTCCCTATGTTCAGAGTCCCTACTCTAACCTCCACACTCCTGCCTTTCCTTCTCTCTCGCTGCCTTCTAACCGCCTTCCTCCTCTCCTCTTTGATGGTCTTCAACCTACAGTAGTCCAATTTCCACCGGCACCCTGCTGGTCAACAGTACCGGAGGCGGTCGTTGTTAACCCGGGCCTCGACCGATCTGGTATGGCAATCATATTTGTGATCCGCATGATAGTTTTGGCACAAGTTTTACGCCGGATGCCCTTCCTGACGCAACCCTCACCATTTATCCGGGCTTAGATCCAGCAGCAGAAGTACATTTATTTGTGGCACTTCCTTTAAAGGTGGTAAATGTTTTTAAATTTTGCGGATAGGTATTCTAAATTTTTAGAAGAATACCTTTAGAATTTGTAAAATGCCTTTACAAAATGTAACTTGGACTGAATACAGATACCTAATTCCTGTATTCTGAATAAGTATTCCCTACACTCGTTTTTTGTTACATCTTAACCCTGCCGCTGTTATTCACTCAATGTCCACTCTATTAGACACCTCTTCCTTGTTGGTCCACATTATAGATGAAGTCAGAGACAGTAGCTCACCTGGTGCTGCACAGTTTGTCATCCTCTAGTCCTTCATCAGTTGGGAATGATCCACCATCCTAATAATACCTGCTCTGTGGTGGTCCTGTGGGGGTCCTGACCACTGAAGAACAGGGCAAAAGGGGGTAACAAAGTATCAGACAAACAGATGGACTACAGCTTGTAACTGTAGAACTACAAAGTGCTCCTTTATGGTACGCGGAGCTGATCAAATGGACAATGAGAGTAGATACAAGGAGGTAGTTGGATCTTATAAATTAAAACTATCAGCTGATCCTTTCATTATCTTATTACTCAAGTCTGCGCATGCGCACCGCCTAGTTTGTAGCCGCTCAGAGAAGCAAACACACCCCTGCCAAGATGGTGACCGAGGTTATACTGTTGTATTTCGCCATAAATCGCTGAAGAACTGTAAGTAAAAGCTAAATATTTGCCTCCCCACCTCCGGGGATGAAAACGCACCGAATAAGCTAATCGGCAGTTGATTAACAGCCTCACTTCTTTTCTTGCCCCGTAGCTACAAAGAAGCTAGCTTAGCTACGGCTAGCAGAACAACCGTTAGCTGTTGGTAAACTGCGCTTTGGCTGCGGTAGCGTTAACAGTCCTTAATGCAAGTAAATGAGCTCGAAATCGTTACAAAGCGCGGTGAAAATACGTTCAGACAACTTTATGCAAGTTTGTATTAGCGCTTTATTTAGAGTCGCCTTTGTTGTATTTAAAAGCGCTCTAAACTGCTAACCTAGCTAACTGCAGTGATACGTCCAGCGAGCTATGTTAGCGTTTAGCTATTTACGAAGCTGGCCCATTTTTCCCCCGAATTTCCCGTTCCACCTTAAAAGCTGCAGCGGTGCAGCCAGCACCTATTATTGGGCAGCCAGAGTGGAACTGCAGTTCCGTTTAAGGTGGAACGGGAAACTCGAAAAAGAAGCCAGCTTCAGCCTTGTTAGCGTTAGCTATTCTAGCTAAAAGGCTAAATTGCCCCCGGCGTTAGCGGTCTGTCTGACCTTACTAAGCGTTTATGTATGTATTTGTATATTTAACGTAATGTGTAGTTTATTATATGTACCATTTTTATAATGTTTCACCCCAGACTTGGATATTTGGCGTATGTTAGCGAAATATACTTAACTCGCGTTTTCGCTTTAGCTTTCTTAGCTAACCTAGCTAATAGCGTTAACATACCTCCTCCCCGTACTTTGTTCCGTCTGCGGTGTTAGTTAACGTTATTTTCTACTTAACGTCGGCCAGATGTAAATAAGTAAACGAAGGGTTTGATACAAGAATACAGGCAAATGAGTAACGTTAGTTTGGTTAGTATCAGTTCACGTACGACTGTGGAGTTGGCTTCTTGTTCATTAACGTTAGCTTCACATTTAAATTTCCCATTTCACCTGAAATGGAGTGGCAGCTGTGTTTGAAACCTCGAATAAGAAACCGATTTCAGTCTAACTGTGAAGTGGTAATGTTGGCTAACATCTTTCGATTATAGAGCTTGTAGCAGCGCTACTTGCTGACCAGTGTTGTCGCAAATTTAGGTTGATTTCTGTTAGTTTTGTGATTGATTTTTCTCTCTTCACCAATACTAAAAATAACGATATGCCATCGTGGTTTTGAAATCTGAGTCCAGCAGTGCAACGTAGAACCAAGTCACGGTCAGTCTCACAATGTTATGCAATGTAGACTTTAAAAAAAGGATGGTTCTTCAAGGGTTCTTTAATATAGACATTGGTTCTGTATCCAACCACTTCATGCCTATGGTTCTTTGCGTGGTATAATGGTTGTTCAGATTGATGGAGAATGTGTTTTATGTGGTTTTGTGTTGAATCTTGTTGAAATGGATTCTACATGGCAACAAAAGGGTTGTTCTATATAGAACCCATGGTTCCAAGTAGCACAGTTGTCTGTAGTGAAGAACCCTTGGAGAACAGTGTTTATGTGTAGAATTTAATATATGTGTTCTGTATGGCTTTTGCTACTGATGTGTAGATGCGTGAACTGCCTGTGTTTCTGGATGAACGCAGTAACTGAACCCATGTCGTCTATTAAGAGATTCCATAAGACAATAATTGCGTAAAGCAAGTAGATTATATATGTATTTTTTATAACATAAATTTGTTATGTTTCTAATTTACGTATGACTATCAGGATGGCTTGTCTTTAGATTTGGTGACTATATTTACAGTATCGACATGAATTGCCAAAAAAGTCGTCCATAACATGCAGTTCGGGAAGCCCAGCTGGGCCACATTGTTTCTCATGCAGCTGCTACCTCGGTATTTTAATTCTGTTTAATAAGATAGAATGAGCAAGTGAAGGCTTACATGAGTTTAAAGGGTAAAATTTCAGATTGTTCAAAATTCTTGCTTAGTTTAGTTATTGAGGTGTACACAAAGTCAGAGTATGATGCAGTTGTTGACGCATTGTTGTACTATGTCAGATTATTGCTTACAGTGGTGGTGATGGGACCTCATGATGGGAGTTGCAACGTCTAGAACGCATACAGCCTTTTGTTAATTGTCCAAAATAACCAGTGAACCTGATGTATTTCATATGTATTGTTGTTGATGAAATTTGTTAATGCACTTCTGTAAACACGTTGTGTAATAACTTTGTGTAAGGTAGCTCCTAGAGACTTTAATTGCTTTGGACTGGATCTTGTCATCACAATTGTGATCAATTCTGATGCTTAAGTTTCTCTAGAACACTGCATTGCACTTCAGATGACTCAAATTATGATTAAATTATGCTGAAATTAAAAAAAAATCGAATTCCTCTTTAGTCATAAGCCCACGGCGATGCTGGCTTTGTTCCTGTCTTTTCTCATTTGGGAGATGAACAAGAAAAGCCCACAGCGTTAGCTTATGTATGATTTGCATGGCGAGCCGTGCAAGTAGAGACCTGAACAGTACTTCTTTCATGCGGTTGTCCAGCAAATCGTCCTAACGATAATCTTGTCCTGCTGCCCTTTTTTTCAATAATTTGAACAGTAACCACTTTGTCATGGCTGTAAGAAATTGATGTAGCTCCTTTCTTGTTGCTGTTTTTGTACATTTGTACAAAGGCTTTAAAATTAGGATCTGTTTAGGCTCATTAGAACCTTCTGCCAAATTTTTGTGTAGTTTGAGGACCTCAGACAAGAGGGAAGTAAGCTCTAATAGCTCAATCAGTAGGGATGTGTATTTATTTATATGCTCAGTCACTAAATGTTTCTTTGGGCACTGAAAACATGAAGGCTTAGGCATAACAAACACTGAGATGGCAGGATGGCGTGAAGTATGTTCTGAATGATGTAAGGAATTTGGCGAATTGCTTATTTTTTGTCTTTGCGTGGACAAGAAAGAACACTTGTTGAGGCAGGAATATTTTGTTTGTCTTTTACAGACAAGATCTGTACAAATTATGCTTGTGGCAACAGAGAAACTCGATGAAAATCATTGAAGATGGATGAAAATAGCATAATCAGGATGGCCTTGTGCAAACTGGTGCTGCTTCCAAGCAAACAAAAGTCACGCCAAGTGCTAGTGGTGCACCAAAAGAGGGGAGTGCCAATTCTAACAGCTGCCTCTGCGGTGATTCCTGGTACCATCAGATTGTTGCATGATGGGGTTGGATTGCCTCTGGCATAAACAGCAGTACTTTTTTGTTTGTTTGTTTTTGTTTTGTTTTGTTTTTTTTAAACACAGCTTACAAGATGTTTTGCCAAATCTCTTGATTCCTCAACAACCCTATTGGTTTAATAGCTACTGACATTGAATAGGTTTTCAAGGCTTCCTGTTCTGTTCAGTTTTTTTCCCTCAGGTGAGACACGACCAGAGAATAGGGTCTTTTTTTTTCTTTTTTTTTACAAGAATATTTGTCTTTGCCAATTTCTTAATGATATTATTACATATCTCTGCACATTTTGTTAAAAAGTACATGTTGATACTCAGATGTTGTGTTTAAATCTACAATTAATTGCATGTTTAGCAGAAATCTAGCTTTTAGATGGTAGAATTAATTGTGAAGACCCTCTCTAGAGAGAGGATTTTAAAGAACACATGTTTGAAATTTCTTGTTTAATTAAGAAAACGCCACAAACTGTTATTATGAAAGGTTTTTCCGGTCACTTTGTAGCAAACTGTCTAGCATAAATCCAGCCTTGAGCAGTGCATTAGGATGAAATGAGCATGTTTTCTGAATGCACATATTCTAGAAACTGCGATTTGTGGTCCAGAATGTAAAGAAGACCATTTTAAGAGTGGGAACAGAACTTCATTACAAAGTGAGAAAACATGCCCTGTTTGTGGGAATGTTAGCACAAAGGAAATGGACATCTGTTTATTCTAGTTAGATGATACAGGACACAAGCTTTTCACTGATGTGACATGACATGTGGCACAGCTTCGCCTTCACTGAAGTTGCTAACTTTGGTGAAAGTGGTGAGACATGAGTGGACACAAACTGACAAAGCAAGCTGAAATGAATATATTATTGTTGACGTTTTAACATTTTTGTTAAACGTTTTGGGGAGGACGGGTGCAATCTATGCAAAAATATGAAAAAAATCAGGCAGTTTCGCCTGTAACGTCTTGCCTTAAAGGAATCTGAAAGTTCTAAATGTTCTGCTAGGTGTTTCCCCCACCTTTTTGTCTTGAAGTGAATGAGATTTTTTTTTTAAGATTGGTGATCATAATAGTGCTTTCCATCCTTACAGAGGTTACTGAAAATGCTGTTTTGAATTTTGAAGCACGAAGATGAGTGACATCGGTGTGAATCACATCATTCCCAGTGGCAAGCGCTTACTCATAACAACTTTATTTTGGCATGGATTTGAAACGCAACCCAGGTTTTTTTTTTTTTTTTTTTTTTTTTTCTTCCCCCCCCCAAGTTTCCATTTCCTCTCAGTATTGCTTTCAGTCATATTTCCCCGTCACTGTTGCACCGCATTTTCTGAGTTCGCGCTCTTGCCTCGTGAGAGGTTACGGTAAATACCCCTGCTTACACATTAGCCCGGTTCTGTCTGTGTACATCAAACCTAGACAGTTTCCTGGTGTTTTTCATTTGTGTCTATGGTAGACTTCCCAAAGGTCCAGCCCACTAATAAAAACTGTAGGAAGGGCTCTCATGTCTCCCAGAGGACCTAATTTTAGTCATAGGGAAGTCCTTCACTGCGAAACTCAGTCTAAGGTCAGGTGAGTAGGAGGTGTGTCAATTTGTTGTGGTGACCCACAGGAGGAAGTACCTCACTTCTCTGGTAAGCAGCAGTCGCAGAAGCATAAAGAGATAACCAGAGTTCATTTGAATGTATGCGTGTGACCATTTAGAGAAATGTTAGGCTAAAGATATGCCTTAAGCAAACTGCTTCATTCTGGAGGCGTGCTATAAAACAGCCTGTGGGACTCTGACGGTCGTACACAGTACAGATTGACGAGTTGGATTGTGCTGAAGGATCTTCTGTGAAGGTAACTGACCACCTATTGCAGTTTTGTTGTTGGTAGTTTGCTTTCACTTCGCTCAATAATACTACTTTACATGCCCAGCTGCTCCTGTTTTGGTTTTACTTCCCAGAATTTGTGCATAAAATGCTTGCTTGAATGTAAACTATGTAGAGAACGTTTACAGAAACACTTGACTTTTTTCACTTGTGGTTCTGTTCTGTGGAAGCTGTTATTGTTGTACTGTGCCTAATGCACCAAAGCTCAAGCCTCTTATGTTCGACTGATGATTCAGTGTGTGCAAACTGAAATAGTATCTTGCCTGTCTCCGTATTGTCTGATGGAAGAGGTCATACTATGCTAACTTGCACAGTTTCATTAGTCATTCGAAATCCCCTGAATTAGTTTGCTTTGAAATGTTTTTGTAGATGAAAGGTAAAACCTGCAGCTCTTACAGTGAAGGTTCTATCTAGAGGCCTAGTAAGCAAGCTAACTGGTGGTCTGAAAAGAGAAGTGTAGAGGTACGCAATATGATTGTTATTGTGATTTAAAATTTGTCACATTACATAAAACGTGGCTTTTCGTGGAATGCTGTGGATGGCATCAGGTTTTAGAGCACTGTCCAATTGCATGTTTTATTGTAAAGAGAGAATAATCGGTTCTGTTTAACTGGTTTTAGTGCAGGACATGAGATGTTGAATCGTTATATTTACAGGTTTTAGTATTCATTTTGTGGCTCTACTGGTTCTTAAACTTATGAAGTCTCAGAAAAACAAAATATTGGAATGCATATCGTGTATTGAGAATGTAATCATAAAGTAATATGGTATTTTTGCCATATCACCCACACCTAGATATGTGGTGTTAATTTTTTAAACTGCTCATGGGAGGCTCAATGCACAAATTTCGTGAGTACATGTACTGAAGCTGATACATAAACATGTGTAAAATGTAGGAATTGAGTGGCTTTTAAGATGTTCTCTTGTCCCACAATCGCTCCACTACCTCTCTATTCCTCAAGCCTTTATCATTATTAGCAGCCATATGCTCAAGATGTAAAATATGTTTCATAATAGCTTGCTACATGTAGGCACATGCTGTGCCAAATATTTTCAGGGTCTGAAGAGCAAGTCGGCACTTTCACGGTGAAAGTTGAGCTGTTTGTAATGTTAACTAATCAAGCTGAAGTTACTGCTGCTGGTTTAAGCTTAATGTTTGTGGCCTTGATTTTATAGGTCTATTTTTGACTAAAATTAAATTATGAAATTGCATTTTATATTTTCTAAAATATGTAAACCTGACAGTATTTCCCTTAATTAGACTGTGGTGGCCTGCCATAGTCTAATTTGCCACAGTTTCATAATGAAGTGAAAATGTCTTCACACTTCTCGTAATAAGCAACATTTTATTTTGTGGTGTTGGTTTCCTCTCACAACTGACTCCCTTTTAGCTGCTTTAAAGCAGTTTGCTGTTGGATTTGTGGTTTTTTACTGTAGGTAGTATATTTAATAGCCTAAATCACATGAGGCCCAAGTGGCAATGTGAATTGAGAGATTTTGGAAATTCAAAGAAGCTGGCAAGTAAGAAGCTGACTTTAGCCTCGTTTAAATCATAAGTAGTAATATTAAGCTGAGTCTGTACTGGATTAACATTGAAGACACAAAACATTTAAACACTTTCTGTGCCTTTCCATTGAAATGCGCAGGCTCTGTAGGACCACTGGATGGGTAGGAGATTGTTACAACACCGCCGCTGTGTCAAACACACAAGATTTTGACATGCACATGCTCTGAAATCATAACTATTTTCAGCCTGTGAAAAGCACGGTGGCTCTTAGTGTAACACTAGGCTATTTGTGGTGTTAACTAATTTTACCTCAGAGCTAAAATAGCAGTAACTATTCAAGCTGAAGTTACTGCTGCTGTTTTTAAACGTCATGATTGTGCCCTTGACTTTATAGATCCGTTCTGGCTTAAATTATGTATATTATTCTGTATATTCTTTATTCAGTATTTTATTTTTTAAAAATAAATTTTTATATGTATGACATTTTTATGTGTCATCACCATTCATACTCATGCACCCAGTGTGTTGCAATAAATTGCTAAAGCACAAAATTATTTAGAGCACAAACCATGCCCCGGAACCCCCTTAGATGGGTCCAAGTGAGGTCCATCCATCATAGTTTTACAAAATCCTCTGGGTCTGACATTTTGGCGAGGAGCAAGAGCAGGACATAGGAAATCCAGAGCAGAACAGCTGAACGCGTTGAATGAGAGGCGGAAATTTCTCCTCCTCCGTTCTGCTCACATGCTCTGATTGAGCCACCTGGATTACATAAATATATGACGTGTGTGTGGGTGTGTGTGTGTGGGTGTGTGTGTATATATATATATATATATATAATATCATCAGTATTGGCACACATGATGCTGATACCATGCGTCCGTATTTCCAGCTAAATGAATTGGCTAGAAACTGCCTAGTTCGGTTGTTGACATGAGAAAACAGAAGTTCAGAGTTGTTTGATATGGAATCGTTTACTCTTGAGAAACTTTCTCTGATTTCTTTACAGTGACGGTTATAGAAACCAGAGATTAGTGTCTACGACACAAATATATCCAATTATATATCCAGTCGGAGATTTCACAGCAGAATTCTGAATGGTTTTGTTTGCATTTTAACCATTTAATTATGCACTATTTTAAAGGGAAACAAAAGAAAAAAAAAAAGAATTGAATTCCTTTGAGATTAGCTGTCATGCATTCATTGCCAGTTGTGTTGAAATCAGTATTAGTCACTGGATATATTAAAAAGCTGAATTTTCCTTGTCTTCTGTTTCTTTCAGGTTATGTGTTCAGCACCATATGCTAAGAGTTCACAATGCCTGAAGATATTTGAAAATCTGGAAGTTCAGGAGAGTGTTTTTGATTCCCGTGGAATCTATAGGACGTTTGGCCTCCTTGTTTTTAAAAAAATATATCACCCAACTACAGAAGGTGCAGATCCAGAAGAAGACCTGGGCGACCAGTGCATTAGAGACCCACTTTTGTTACGATGCCCGTACAAGCGCCACAATGGACGGAGTTTCTTTTGTGTCCCATCTGCACGCAAACGTTCGAGGAGAATGTGCGCAAGCCTATCAGCTTGGGCTGCGGCCACACAGTTTGCAAGATGTGTCTGAACAAGCTGCACCGCAAGGCCTGCCCCTTCGACCAGACCACCATCAGCACAGACATCGAGCTGCTACCAGTCAACACTGCCCTGCTGCAGCTGGTCTGTGGTCAGGTGAGTCACTGCTGGGCTTCATTCAACCACTGTTTGAATGGACAATAGAAACAAACCCAGTTTATTCCTGACTTTTTTTTTTGAGGGGGGGGTTGCCTCATAGATTCTGTAGATTTCAAACAAGGGGGAAAACTGGCTCCAAACCTTCCATTTTTGGGTGTAAGATAACGCTCAGTTTATGAAAATAAAAACTGAAATGAAGACGCGCTTTTAAACAGCTAAATAAGAACGTGACAAAGTCAACGGCTGTACAAACTAATTCACGTCATCTTTATTTTTGTCTGCTTCATTTCTGTGTGTAAATCTCTGTATGTGGATGTTTGTCTTTTTGTGTTGGTGCTCTTTTGCCCTTATGTTTCCCTCAAAGGGCTGGCACAAGGAAACAGAAGCACTTCGGCTCTAAGTTAAGCGATTGTGTTTTGTTTTAGTCATCCCTGCGATAACGATCAGAATGTGAAGTTTCGGTTGCTTTTTCATAGCTTGCAGTCAACACATCAACACAACCACATGTTTTGGTGGCCGTTGTTCATCACAGACAGACTTGTAGTGTACATGTGCTCTTCCTGAAGCAGAGGGACATGGAAGTGCAGCACTACAACAAAAGAGGGGCATGGAGAAAGGGAGGGGGTTACGGTAAAGTTGTATTCAGTAGCTTTTTGGGCATCAGATTTCTAAAAGAAGAGCTGGTGGTTGTTCCAGTCTGGTTGGATTAAAGTGTGTGTGTGTGTGTGTGTGTGTGTGTGTGTGTGTGTGTGTGTGTGTGTGTGTGTGTGTGTGTGTGTGTGTGTGTGTGTGTTTGAGAGAGGGAAAAAAAAAAAAAAGAGTGAAAACTTTGTGTGCGCTCCTTTGCACATGCTGAGTCACCAAGGTACTATTAGATGTTCATTATGCACCAAATGCACATGCTTCCCTGAATGACTCACTCACTGTTGTGGAAGTGGCTAGAAAGGACGGCGTGCTAAGTCAACATTGTTATTAATATGAACAAATTTTCAATTTCTGGCTGTAACAGACCTTGCGGTACCAATTAAAGTTTTACATATTTTGCATAATAGGAATGTACCTATACCACTTTTCCTTTTACAATACCGATACCCCATCCTCACGTATCGTTCCAGCCTAATAACTCAGTAGGAGCCTGTTAATTGATATTCATACAGTTCCACTTTATTGAATTTTCTTAAAAGCAGTGTTCTGTAACAAATGTACTGTATCTATCATTACAAAATTATACATGTTGGGGTATTATGGAGTTAAAGGGGCTCCCCTTGACATCTTTTATACACTATATGTATGTTGCATTATCTGACTTATTTGTGCCACATAGATTAACCTCTTATTCTCCAGGGTGTATTTTGGTTTGTCCATCTGAATTTCCGTGACCAAATCATAAGGCATTTTATTCAGTAACTGCATGAAATGAATGCAGTTTTTTTTATTTAATTTTTTTAAAAGCTCCCCTCAAATGAACAGAAAATGTTATGCTCATACACATTGCTATGTGCTTACAGTTTACTGCTCAAAGCCAAAAATGTTAGACGCTCTTTATTTTATAAAAATAATTTTTAGAGTTGATCACTGAAGACCCCATCTGTTTATAGTTTATAGCCCAGATTTGTGGAAAAATGGGTCGACCTTCAGCAGAAAATAATCGTGAGCTTCTTTTTATTATAAGGGTTTAAAATTACATCATTTATTTGACTGCAAAGAGGTTACAGCCTCATATGATACCCAGCTTTTGAATGTAGCTTATGAAAAATTAAAGTTATGAAGGATATGACTAAGTGCATTTTGGAACCACTGGTGGTCTCAAGGAATCAGAGGATGAACTAACACCTTAATAAGTGTTTCAAACAGTATATCATCCTCTACTTCTTGAAATACTGGCAACACACACATCAGAAATTGCCTCAGTAGTGTGCATTGCCTATATGACAGTGAGCCAGTACCAATTCTGATATTGTATCAGTGCAGCTCTAATAGCTCTAATAACATTATTACTGATGATATTTCTTTGCTTCATTTGATACTTAATATAACTAATAAAAACGGATGTTTTATTTTCCCCTATATTTTTTTTCATATATTTAAATACCTTAACACTGACACACACTATTTCCCCAAAGCATTTAACCTTTAAATACCATGCAGTATGATAAACATGAATCATTCAAGTGCATCAAAATGCTAATGGATGCTCTTACTTTGTGTGCTATGCAAAAAGCTACTCGGGGTGCAGCATGTCAGCCATCTGGTGGAAAATAATGTGATATTTCCTTCTGTAGGTTCCCAAGTCCCAGCCTGTCACCTTAGTGAGAGGAGCAGAGGACACCAAGCATTATGATGAAGCACGCACCTGTGTGGAGGACCTGGCTCTCTACCTCAAACCCCTCAGCAACACCAGAGGTCCTAAAGCCTTCCTGGATAATGTTTAGATAACATCAGAAATAACTAGTGGCTTCCTTTCTAAAACTTTTCAGAATTTCAATCGAAATTTGTTCCAAAGAGAAGTTCTTAGCATCCGTTAATTTCTCAAAAGACAGTGCTCAAGAATCGCGCCCTGTAATGCATGTACCACATTGGCTCTGCTGTTTATGCAGTAGGTTAGAAGCATGGATTCATCTGTGCATATTTTTACTCTCTAGGGCTACAACTATTGATCATTTATTTTCATAAGTGGTCTATCTTAAATCAAGAGTAATTAAAATTATATATATTCCTGTTTGTCAATGATTTTAAACAATGGCACAAGAAGTCTACAAACAAAGTCTACAGAAAACTACAACAATATTACCTCAATCATGCTTCTATCCTTCAAGGATCTGTTTCTCATCTCTCAGGTGTGGGGCTGGGCAGTGTGACCCAGAGCCTTCTCAGCCGGCCCATGCAGAGGAAGCTGGTGACCCTAGTGCACTGCCAGCTGGTGGAGGAGGAGGGTCGTATCCGGGCCATGCGTGCTGCTCGCTCTCTGGGCGAACGGACGGTCACAGAGCTCATTCTGCAGCACCAAAACGCCCAGCAGCTCTCTTCAAATCTATGGGCTGCCGTTCGTGCTCGAGGCTGCCAGTTCCTCGGCCCTGGTAGTGTTTTGTTCATGTTAAATATTAAATGATTTCATCACTTTCTCAACCCAGACCTTTTACTCACCATTCATTAACACTCATCTTCACTTTAACCTTGAGCTAAAACACTGACCACTGTAGAAATTTCTGAAGTCTTCCAACGTTAATTGGATTTTCTAAATTGGAAAACTTGTAGTAAAAGAAATAAAAGTAATTGTGTGATTCTTTAAACAATCATGCTGTTGCCTGGAAGTCCAGTGCAAAGTGTCATTAAATCTAAAGACAGTAAATGTTCTAAAGGTTTTTGTAGTTGTCAAAGTCTTAAGTATTGGGCTGTGTTTAAGCCCAGTGAGAAGCAGGGATTTATTATACTTAAGCTGTCACCAAGGTATGGTTATAAATTATATTAATAATTTTAAATAAATAAAAATAAAAGGGTGAGGAAAAGTCGATGGGTTCTAAATTTGCTTTTACCAGATCATTAAATAATTGACTGCAACATTTCAGAGATATTGATGGAACACTAAATGGCTTGGTTGAGTGGTTCGTTTAAACTCTATTTTCCTCCCTTTGTAAACTTGGTTTGCCACAAGAGATACTCCACCCAGAACTATGGAAAGCAGCCTACGCAATATCAGTTGTGAAGAGCAGTATACAAATAAGTAAATAATATTTTTTCTTTTTTCCCTCACAGCCATGCAGGAAGAAGCTCTGAAACTTGTCCTGCTAGCATTGGAGGATGGCTCAGCCCTTTCCCGCAAGGTTCTGGTTCTGTTTGTGGTTCAGAGGCTGGAGCCCCGCTTCCCTCAGGCCTCTAAAACCAGCATAGGGCATGTGGTGCAGCTGCTGTACAGGGCCTCCTGTTTTAAGGTAAGTCTCCTTTTTCAGTGAAATACTGTTGGTGATGATTCACATTTACTGTCTTTGGTTTGGTTTGTGAAGGGACACAAAACTAAGGAGCATATGAAATTTATACAGAGCATTAATCCAAACTGAGGAAAGCCCTGATAAACATGTTATTTTTTGCTGCATGAAATGCCCCAAAATTAAATTTTTTTTTTTGGCTGTGTGATATTTTAGAGCCTCTGTTTCCATGTCCTGAGAGCAAAATGAAAAACATCAGTAAGTAGTTTTTTTTTTTTTTTTCTTTTCTAAACAGTTGTTTCTCTTTTGTTTTCTTCAGGTGACGAAGCGAGATGAGGACTCGTCCCTGATGCAGCTGAAGGAGGAGTTCCGCACATACGAGGCTTTGCGGAGGGAGCATGATTCTCAGATTGTCCAGATTGCCATGGAGGGAGGCCTGCGCATTGCCCCTGACCAGTGGTCCTCTTTACTGTATGGGGACCAGTCCCACAAGTCCCATATGCAGTCCATCATAGATAAGGTGTGAGGGATCTTAAGTCACGTCTGATTTTGCGGCTTATCCGCAATGAGGATAGCTCACAAATGTATAGTGGAAGAACGTAGCAGCTCTTGTATTATTATCAGTTGATAGTTGACTTCTTAGGGAAAAATGTACTTGTTGGAGACACTCTCCTCCTTGTCCCTGTAACATTGCATCTCTCCCTGCTTATGTATTTGCTCTCTGGGCTGTAGAAGTTCTCTCTCTGTAGTGCATAGCTGTATAAATACCACCAATGTTAACATTTCACTAGATGGTGCCAGAGATTTTTTTGTAGTTGCCCATCAGCCAGAGTTTTGACACTATACATGTCTGGCCAATACCAGCATTGGATATGTTACAGAGAAGTGTTAAAACCTGAATCCAGCTACTGATTGTGTATACCATTTTTAAAATGTTCTTTTTTGGAGAGAACTAATAGTCATATCTTGTATTAATATTTTAAGTAGTATGTCAGTCATACTCTGTGTAGCAAAGTATTTTTAATAGCACACTATTGCTTTGGTGATCATGAGGTTGTTTGTTTACTTCCTTATTTTTCCTCTCAGTTGCAGACCCCAGCATCCTTTGCTCAGAGTGTGCAGGAGCTCACCATTGCTCTGCAGAGAACAGGAGACCCAGCCAACCTCAACCGCCTCCGACCACATCTAGAGCTGTTGGCTGACATCGACCCCAGCCCAGGTCTTTGTCCACATATATGCTCACATTTGATGACAGACCTTCAAACATTGTTTTGACTGTAGGCACCAGCATATTGGATATGACCTAAAACGACAGCGGAGGCTAGAGTGCTGAATGCCAGTTTCGGGGGTCATTTTTATAGATTTAACAGTAGAACAATAACTGGATAATTGGCTGCTCATTTGTTTTTTGGCCAACGGGGTGGGTGTGCATCATTCCCAAGAGAGCTAACAAAGGGTCTAGGGTTCACTCTAGATGTGGCATTTCATCTGATGTTTCGCTTTATTGTCTTAGTAGCCCATTTCCAATTTAAGGGTAATTAAACAAGAAGGGGTGAAGTGTGAACACAAGCCAGTGTTGAAATCCCAGTAAGGCTGATGCAGCCGACTGGGAAATTTGAGTAATGTATCGGCTTATTTTGTTTTTAAAGTCAGGCTTTACATCATTCTTTTTTTCTATTTTCTATTTTTTTATTATTCTAGTGGAGTATGATCAAGTGTATTTTCTACTATTCTAGTGGAATATCACTCTAGAGAAGTGGAAAAATGGACCCTTCCTGCATAGCAGTGTGACTGCATTGCTGGCAAATTGTAACATTTCTGTGACTGTGCTTTTGTTATATTACAGTTTCCAGATTTCATGTGAGAAAAATACTGTGGGAGTGTTATTTAGTACATGATTCAGAAATGAAACTGCTGTTGGGCATTTATGATGAGGAAGTCACATCTTGTTTAAAATGGCTTTTGCAACAAATGTGGTTCAGAAGTTCATCACAGTTAGTGATAGTGGTTAGTGGCTAGTAAGACATGAGATTGTGAGTGTGGAAAAACAGGTCAGCTTGATAACCAAAGGTTATTAAGAAACAAAAAGGGGGATTCCTGTGCTGCTCCCTTGGTATGGAACGTTGTTTCTTTATGATTTTCTGTTCCATAAAAACAAAAGTGATTTTGAATTTAATCTGTCCACCTTTTGTCCATGCTAGATGCTCCTGCACCAACATGGGAGCAGCTTGACAAAGGACTAGTAGCTGTAAAGACTGTGGTACATGGCCTAGTGGACTTCATCCAGAACTACAGCAAGAAGGGAGGAGACCCACAGCAGGTCTGTGCTTCATCCATGCTCTTTGAGCAACACAGCCTAAAATAATCCAGATTGAAAACACACATCTGAACTGAAAAATATGCCTGGCTATGCTCTTGGATATACTGCTCTGAAGAGGGTTTTTTTAACGTTAAATGTAGTCCATCTACCTCTAATATTCATATGCTATATCTAGGTTTTACATTATGGTTGTACTTCAGCTCTGCAAGCCCTCTGTTCTACACTCATGTCTCTTCTGTGACAGGCACCTCAGCACAGCAAGTATAAGACCTTCATGTGTCGAGACATGAAACAGAAAGGAGGCTGTCCCAGGGGAGCGAGCTGCACATTTGCCCATTCCCAAGAAGAGCTGGAGAAGTGAGCTACTCTTCTTTGCTCAGTACTTGTTTATATACAGCTTCTGTCAGAATGGCATGTTTCTGATGTCCTCATCTAATATTAGGTATCGCAAGATGAACAAGCGACTTCCCACTAGGAAACCCCTGAGTCAGTCGCTGACACAGCTGAATGAAATGGATGTTGTTTGCCCCCCAAGCCTTCTTTCTGACGAGGGCTTGGTTGTGGAGGGACTGCCCCACAAACCTGGCATTGTCACCAATGGCATCATACCAGTTGGCCCTGGAACGGGGCTCCTGGTCTCCAGGGGTTCGGATCCATTGTACGACCCAGCATGCAAGCTGGGAAAGCCAGACACGGGTAGCCTCAGTGCCCCAGGATCACCTCCAGACTCGTGAGTGTTTTTTTTTTTTTTTATAAATTAAATGGTCTATTGAGGTAATACATTGTGCCTGCAGTTGCAGTGTAATTAATATGCAATTATATCAGTTATATTAATGTAATGCATTCTAATTTGTTTAATGAGAATCATGAATCACCAGCTGAATACCTATGGGGAGCATAGTAATTAATTTTTTATTTTAACATAGAGAATGGAAGATTGCCCCAGTAAAGGCTTTTTATTTTGTTTTCGATGATTGACTGATTGATGCATTTGTTTTGAACAGGCTGGACCCCATGCCTAAGGTGGTGATGCCTGCGCCTCCTCACCCTAGAGTGACGAGAGAGAGTCTGGCTAGTCATAAACACATTTCTGCTGTCTCCAGAATTCAACAGATACCTCAGTACCCTCCACATCAGCCTGAGGGTTATTACTCTGAATCAAGACCGCATCCGTCTGCCTCCCAGTACGAATCCTCACAGTATCCTACAGGTAAACCAGCATTAACATAATCATTTTATATATATTTTTTTACAATGTTCTCTCTTTCTCTTTTGCAAAGTTGTTTTATTGTTATTTTATTGTTAGTGGCATAATTAAGATTCTTTTCCTGTTGCTGCAGGGAACACCTATGCTTACCAACACATGCCTCGCTACGTCCGCAACCCCGGCCCCCCTGCCGACCCAGGCTTGTCACCCTATCCAGACACCTATCCTCTTTCCTATGCTGCAGAACGCCAGTACCCCACCCCACCTTCTGACCCTCGATATGGCTACCCCCCACACCATGATGGCCGTCGCCACCAAGCTTATGGAGGCCACCCTCCACAGCAGTCTTATGCACGGGATGAGCTGGGGCACAGGAGTCCAGTGCCTATAGATGTGCCCCCACCACCGCAGCCCCAAACAGCAGGAGCGTCCTCCTACCTCCCAGACTCATCGCGGGACAGATATGGGCCTGAGATGTACAGCCACCACAGTCAGAATAGGTCTTATGGCAGGGTAAGGCATCCTTAATTGGCTCTAGACTGAAGTCCATGAGCCGTCAAGCATGATTTTTTTTTTTTTGGACAGGTTAACATTTGATTCCAGTCACTGTTCATTTTTGTGGTGTTTTTTTTTTTTTTTTTTTTTTTTATCACCTCGGATTCAATTTCTAGGGTAACTGGTCCTACCTTAAAGATAGATGTGTTACAGCAGAGAGAAAAAAAAAGCTAAAACAGTTTGGGTGCTAGTTAGTGTTCAGTATGATGATGATGATTTTTGGGTTATAAGTTGATAATTGTGGTGCACAGTATGCCTTTCATGGAGCATGTCATGGATCTCATCAGTTCTTGAAAAACACTGACCTGCTTTATTTTTCATGAAAAAAGCATAATTAGTTAATTAGATGGATTTACTGCAGCACTGTATATGAAATGTTGAATTTTAATTAAATTGCAGTTTTTGTAATTTGTAATTTTATAATTGTTTTTGATAGGAGGTTTTTAATGTGACACTACTCACATTTTGTGTCAAATTGCAGTGATTACAGTAAATGTATAGATTAATAGTGCAGTCAAACCTGTAGTTTTTGTCAGTCAGAGCATTTTTTAGTAAGCTAGATCTCTGAAATAGATCTAAACAAAAGTAACCATTGTCTCTAGCTACCTCTTTTCTCTGCTAAGCAACTGACACGGGTGTCTCTGTATTCAGAGTGCTTACTCTCGGCCGCAGACCACCCTGGATTACCTGCACCGGCGAAGAAAAGAGATCATGGCACAGCTGGAGGAGCGTAAAGTTGTCTCCCCTCCTCCCTTTGCCTCCTCTCCAAACCTGGCCCATCCTTATGATCCCAGCTATACCCAAGACGTCAGGGGACAAAACCATGTAAGCACAAAGCATCTGGCACATCATTCAAGGAGCTTATAAAAAAGACATTGTTAATTGATACGTTTTTTTAAAAAGATGCTCAGCAATTCAGCTGAAAATATTCTCATCGGGTGTATTAAACCAGTGTTGGTATTAAATGCAATAGATGGTGTGGGGCAGGTTTGGCACCCCAGCTTTATCTTCTTCATGTGATCGAAGTTTTTGTATGTTGTATGGTGGAAATGGCTAGATGCACTAAACTGTGTTGCTGTGAATGCTCAGCAGTACATGGAAGAGAATTCTCCTGCTTTTGAGAACTTCAGGGAGCCAGACTGCGCTGCTCAATTCTCTCCGTGGTCATGTGACACTTTTGTCCCCTACATTGGTGCCAAGGATATGAAATCCAAAGAGGCCCTGGTCACAGGCTACATGGAAATGGTGAGTTGGGATTCTGCAAAAAATGTTAAATTTATTAAGCTTTTTTAAAAATTTATTTTAAATCTCTGATGCTCTCAAAGTGAATTTCAAGGGCTTTCCTTTGATACAAACTTGAATGGGAGCGCAAGGCAAAAGGTTATAGTTGTTTGCCTTGTTCAGTTTGTTCTCTCTACCATGTTGACAGACCAAAGGTCATATTCAATTAAGAGGTAGCTGTTTGTGGTTTATTCTCATTTTTGACTGAATAAAAATCTTTTATGGACAATAACAGGATATAACTGTTTTTTATAACGCACCAAATTGTAAGCTGTGTTATCCTTATGTGGTTCCTGTGTAACAAATAAGCGAGTAATTTGTGTATATAGAGGGTGTATCTTTATAACGGAGGCTACTCTTCCCCTCAGCAGAATGTAGACAAGGGCCTGAGAGATCCTGCCCTAGAGCTGCAGCGCAGAGCACCTGAGGTCAAAGACGATGACCCCATCATTCCGTTTGGATCACTGCCCACTGTTTCGCGCTTTGGAGCCATCTCGCGCACATCCAAATCGGGCTATCAGCCTGCTGGTCTGGTGCCAGGCCCCCAAGCCAAACACGCTGCCACTGCAGGTAACATGCAGTCACACAGCCGTAGACCTTAAATTAAAGGGTTGTTCAGCTGAACATGTGATTAACATGGAATAAAAGTCATCGCTTAGCATGAGTCCAATTTTGAGGAACATTATAGATTTTAATGTTACTTATTTATGTGCTTCATAGACTCCTAGCTATTACTACTACTAATACTACTGCCATTAGTATTAGTAGTATAATCATTTGTAGGGAGTCTGACCAGAGGAGAATGGGTCCCCCCTTGTGAGCCTTGGTTCCTCCCAAGGTTTCTTCCTCAGATCTGAGGGAGTTTTTCCTTGCCACTGTCGCCCCTGGCTTGCTTACCTGGGGGTTTTACATTCTTGTTACAACTTTTCTTTTCTGGAATTCTGTGAAGCTGCTTTGTGATGACATCAGTTGTAAAAAGCGCTATACAAATCAATTTGATTTTGGTTTGATTCATTATGATTTTGTTTCAATGGTACGCTTCTGTTTTGTTTAGTTGATTATAGCTATGGAAATCAGGGAGGGTGGAGTGAAGCCTCCTATGTGCAGCATCAGACCACGCCATCTCAGGGACACTTCAGTGAGCGGTGAGGCTCCTTTTGCATCATACATCCACTTTCACAATACTTTGAAGCGTTGCTTCAAAGAGCTAGATTAATGAATAGCAGTGAAATATTGGAAAAGGTTACTTTAGTGTACTGATGGTCTACAATACTTGAGAATCACCCAAACATTAGGGTGAAATTTTAGTCAATGTCATTTACTGTGACTGGAGCTTACTGTGTTCCCTTGTTGTGTTACTATTGGAGTCAATTGCCTAGGTTTACTTGAAGCTTCTTTTTTTTTTTTTTTTAATGGCATATTGTGTTCAGGTACACCTTAATATTAGAGCCAGCAGTGTTGAATTAGGATTAAGACTAAATTTTGAAAGCCAGCAGTTCTGGGGTGGGATCTGTTGGAGTTGTAGGAAATGTCATACATTGTGACAGGAGCCTAAAATGAATCAAGACTGCTGCATTTTCTTTAAAGGCTTTTAGTTACTAAGTCGATAACTGATTTAGTCTCGTCTCTGTCATTCAGTCTGCCCCCTGCTGGTCCAGATAGGGAACAGCTGAGGATGGAGCTTCAACAGGTCAATAAACAGATCACCCAGCAGACCCGGTCCATGGAGGTAAGCTCATGTTCTTTTTCTCTTTACCTGTTTTTCATGTTTAGTTCTATTAGGTACCCAGCATGCTGCTCATAGCAATATTTCTCTGGAAAAAAGATGTGAATTCCAAGGTCATGAAATAAAAAATGTGCTGCCAGTACTGACTGGAGTGTTTTTTTTCTGGGTGGGTAACTGAAGGTATAGTGGCAAACTGCTAAAAATTGAAAGGAAAAAACATTGTCTTTTGCGTAATCTACACTAATGTTGGTTTTAACACCTTAAATCTGTCACAGAACTCCAGCAATGTGGTGGCTTTGCAGAGGGAGCCTGGCTTAGCTGCTGGTCAGCCCACTCCAGTGGAGTGGTCAACAGCTGGAGTGTCTAGCGAGCAGCTGAGCCTGGAGCTACACCAGGTGGAGCGAGAGATTGGCATGAGGACGCGAGAGATGGCCAGAGTGAGCAAACATACAGTAACAGTACCTTGAATTATGTCTGTGGATGAGACTTTGCAAGGGCTGAACCAGTGTGAATCAAGAGAGACCGTCTGGAACAGACTCTTCACACCAACCTGTTTGTGTGGTTAGTGTTGAAGGAGCCGAGCTGTTATTTATCTGATGTTTGTTCTGCAGGAGGGTCATGTAGCCCCTGGCATGAAGTACAAGCTGGTTGCTGCCAGTGAAAATGGCCAGAGTGACCGCAGTTTGCAACGAGAGGAGCACCGACTAGCCCTCAGGTAGATGCTCCTGGAATTTTTTTGTCATTGAAGATAATTTGCTTCACAAATTTTACTTCTAGCCTTTTCGAAATGCTTAGCTAAAGATGAACTTATCAGTGTTAAGATGAAAAATTAGAAGAACTCTGAATTCAATTGTCTGGACAGCTTGTGTGCAAAAATCACGTTCATGTTGATAATGACTTCTTAGCAAAGAATGCCAATCGTCTCTTATACACAGAGTTAGGACTGGGTAATATCACAGTTTTCTTCACACAGTATACATCATGATATTTAGCATTTCTGATAGGTTTAATAAGTTTACACTGTCCATTAGGGGGCGGGAAAAACTTGATTCTTAGATCCATCGCGATGCGGACGTGAACGATTCTGAATCGATTCATAAATGTCAAAAAACGATTTTCTAAATATTCAGTTTATAACGTAATGTTGACTGAACATAACAGGCGGAACTTTGAAGCGGGTAAGTGCACCGCCCGGACAGTCTGTGGCAGCACATACCAAAAATTCTCATTCGCCAGCTTCTCGTTCAAATTTTTCCGTTCTGCCTTAAATTCTGACTGAGGTGCTGAATGTAACCGTTGCACCATTTAAGGTGGAACAGGGAAATTCAAAAGAGAATCGACTTCATTTTCACAACATTTTAGTGTTTGCAGATTTAATGTTCCAGGAAACGAACTGCGCTGCTTAGAAATGCGAACCAGTCCATTTGTCTCCAAATGTTCGTCTTAAATCTCTTTGCCTTTTTGTTCGCTACTAGCTCGGCGAGATTTTGTTGCTGTGACCTGCAGTCTGCGCGTCTGTTTCGCGCTATGTTGCCCACTTTGGAGCTGAGATTCAGCGTCTTTTAAGAGACCGAAACCAAAGTTATAAAATCACTAAATTAAATGAGTAGGACGGCTGTAACGTGCTGCGTTGACATCCATTACCACAGGATCTAGATCACCCTAACAGCGCATTTTATCGCAGATGATTGTCAGCAATGTTTAATGTGCCCCAAACAAAAGCAGGGCCTTCCAGTTCACTTGCCACATCCGATATCTTTTAATAATAAATCAAATGGGATGGAAGTAAATGCATTATGGATCATTTACAAATACTTTGCTTTTAAACTACCAAGTCCTCAAACAGTAGGAAAAAAAGGTGCATCAAGATGCCTCGATAATCGTTTTATAATCGCATTGCAGCCCTCTGAATCGTAATTGGATCGTGAGGTGAAGATGCCCACCCCTACTGTGTATGATATTGTCAGAAAAGCTTATTAATGATGTAATTTATCTTTTATAGTGATAAATACTGTCTTAATTCCACCACTACTCTGATTTCTTTGTGTTTTTAGTGAGGACTCAAATGGTTCGAGTTCGGTGATGCAGGACTGCGGTTTGGGCAGCAGTAGCATGTCCTCCCTGACCAGCAAGACTTCCTCACTCAGCCTGTCGTCTGATCTGGTGGCCAGCAGCCCAGACCTGTCCAAGAATGGGGTGGTTCATACATGTTCCTAGCCATTCTCTTTGTCTTCAGCTACCTTCTGCCCAAGAATTGTTTTGTCCACCTCTTCTCCTTCTTAGTCTGTGTTTATCTTGCTCGCTCCTTGGTATCACCACTTCCACCCATTGTACGCAGACTTTTGGTAGCCTGTCTTCTCTCCCATTCACTCAGCAAAGCCACAGTACATTACCCTTTCATGCTCCCACCATCCAGCATGCTCCTACTCTTACTGGATGACTTCTTTTTGCTGCCGACACAGTATTGGAATGTTGTACATTCCATATTTTGCATGATAAGGGCTATGTAGGCAAATCTGGATTTGAAAATGACCACTATCAGAATCAGTTAATATGGAGTACCTTTAACAAGAGAGACTTGCAGAGTCAGACCTACATTTTTTAATATAGAAATGAGCAGTATCTGCCACTTCACTTATTTTACTTTTTTTGTTCTGTGAATGATTTTTTTTTTTCAATGTCAGACTATTTCTCTTATTGCCTTGGAAGCCAGGGTATCTGAGAAACATTGGTTCAGAGTTGCAGAGTTGCATGTGATTCTTCCTCTCTTTGTACAAGGTGATGTTACTTCAATGCTACCTATTCCAGATGTTAATTGTGTGTAACTAATGCACAAAACGCTTGTTCAAAATAGCAACTCATACCCCAGGTTTTTTTTTTTTTTAGACAAACCGAGACAGTTGTTGTGAATAATCTTTCAGTTAGTTTAGTACTATAGAGTTTGGAAATGTAGCTTCTTCAAACATTCACTAACATATTGCACCTCTTAGTATGAGTAGTGACTAATCATTAGGATATTTGGTTGCTATACCTGCTGTGTTGGCCTACCTGGAGAAATGTAGCCAAATTCGCCTGGACCCATTTTATTTTGGTGTAATTTAGTCGTACTTTTGTACTGCAGGGGCTGAGCGTCCAAAACTTGTCATTTTTGTTCAAAGGTGTTTAGAAACAGGTCCTTATGGAGAAAGCTGGAAGACCAGTCACCTTTTGTAGCCTAATTTTTCCTGTTGTGTGGGTTTTTTTTTTTTTTTTAAAACGTACACTAATATACTTCTCAGCTTTAATTTGTGATCAGCTTTAACAGTGATATGTACATGCTTCATCCTGAGGATGGAAAAACAGTCTAAGAGACAAAATATAAGGACACATTCTATTTTATGAATGTTTATACATTCTCTTTTCACTTCATCAGTGAAATCCTTGATCTACGTACAGATCTACATACAGATCTTTCAGCAAAAATGATAATGTTGGTCCAACATTACGTTTAAGGTGCTGCTCTGGTGTGGCCTTTTTCTCCTGCCCCTCTGAAACGGTTTACTTGTTTTTACACAGGTTAGGACACAGATTGCTCTATAAAATTGCACATAGTCTGAGACGACTGTTCTAATCACCTCTGATCAAACTGAAAAGGACTTTGTTTTTTTGTTTTTGGACTTTGTTGTTGTTTTTAACTTCTGTGAAGTTGCTGGAACATTTTGATTGGCAAGTTAATCATTTCTCCAGAGAGGCCACAGTGGGGATTTGGGTCTAATGCACCTTGTACAGGCTCAGAGGCTGTCCTTGTGGCTTGCTGGTGAGTTTATTCAGGTGTGTTGGGTCAAGCAATCCATGAAAATGTGCTAAGCAGGGAGTCTGAGATTGAGAATATGAGATTAAGAATATGTGGTTTGAGGAGTTTCCCTTAAACTGCCTATCCTTAGTCCACCATTCATTCGTTGTACAAACACTGACTCTGTGGAACATGTTGTGAAGGGACAGGTGGTGTCACAATCTAAACAGCAGGGCTACAACTTAGAACTCTAACTACTAATGTGACGTTTCCTTCCAAAGTATGACATTGTAGTAAAGACTTTGAGTATTGCAGGTGGATTTTGTAGCATTGATGAACATTCAACAGAAAGTGAATTATGTACAGTACATTCTGTCTTTTGGATACTATATGACAACAGCATTTGTTTTTACTATACTCTGACATTCATCACTTAAAAAGAAATGGTTTACCAAAAAATCAGTTTTAGAAAATGTTCCCCCTTGTAGGAGTTCATTTAAAGTTTTCTTCTTTAGTGGAATCTTGAGTGTTTCTTTTTTTCTTGCCATGACTTTTTTTTTGTTGTTTAAAATAGTTGAGAAATTCAAAAACATTGTTTATTCTCAGGATCACTGCTGTCAGAACAAAACATTGGATCTCTGAGTTTTCAGATTTTGACATAATTAGAAGATACCTGCTGTTCTTTATGTTGTGATTAAATTTCACGATGAATGGAGGCTGGTTTCTTTGACTTGCATTGAAAGTAAATTTTTCCAGTTACCATTTTGGAGATTCAAGGTTTTGTCTCGACACCAGCGATATAATAATGTAGTAGTTGTCAGAATAAAACCTTGTATCTTTAGAATTGTACCTTTTCAGGTGAGGGGAAAAACAGTTATAATGGAAGTAAATGTAAAATATATTTTTCCAAGTCATTTTCAACTATTTCTAATGGTCTATTCATTGTGAAATTTCCACACAATGTGAAGAACAGCTTGTGTGTACAAATAGTGTTTAGAAAACAAAAAATGGAGGTTTATTTTAAACTGTGGTAAATGTGTTCATATTAATTACATATTTAACTAATGTTATAGCCATGGTCTTACAACGGGCTTGTTCATCTGACCATGTTGACCAGCACATGATTGCCTCCTACTTTGAGCTCTGCCTTCATGAGGCATTGAATTGGGTTAGAAATGTAATTTTTATTTTGTTCCCACAAGTCTGTTACTACCCACATTCCACCCAAGATCAAATCCAGCCTTGTTATTCTAGAGTAAAGGAAGAATTAATTACATAAATGATAGTTTTATTTTGGTGAACCAGGTCTTTAAGGACTGTAGTGAAAGATCAATGGTGATGTCAGTAGTTTACGGCAAAGCAACCTGTTGGATTAACCTGTGGTGAGTGTTGATAACTGCGCACAGTGCTTGAAATTGAAGGCACGAACACCTAAAGCTGTTAAATCTAAATCAGTTTACTTGTCTGAGGTGAGTTGTGGTATCAGGCTCTGAATTCTGAATCATTTTGAATGTAGCCCCTACTGTTCCATGAGCAACACTGCCACAAGTAAAAAGGACTTTTTTTCTCTTTATAGATATAAACAGTGGCAGTGAAGGTTGTGTAGCATCAGCTGCTCCATATTAATGGACTTTCTTCATGTGATCACTTGATCGCTCACAGTTGGGTCCTTATTAAGATTAGACAGACGATTCAACCCAGTTTTTCACCTTTTGTATTTGTGCTCATTTCTTTTTGCAGTTTTATTGGCCGCTGTTTAATGGTCTCTCGAGACATTCTGCTGCATCCTTAATGCACCTGTTGGGTGCACGTTTTATTTAACTGTTACTATCGCTTGCGTAAGAGCTTTTGACATTTGAGCAGTCGTGAAGATTGCACCTGATCGCCTCAGATACATAGAGATACAGTGGTGGAGATGAAAGTTGTACAAATTTCACAGCCGTTGAGGTTTGGCTTTATTGCTGCGGCAGAATAGCTTCTTAAGAACCACCAGATCAGCACGTTTGCCATGTAGTGGAAAAAAGTAAAAGTTTCTTCAGTACTTGAGGGGAGACCACCCCGTGCCTTGGGCCTTTAGTTGCATCATTAGCCAGTTTGATTATTATGGACTTTCTCAGGCTCCAGAGCATGGTGAATATTAATTGTGTGTGAATGTCTTAGCAAAATCATTCATGTTCAGCTTATTCTCTGTGACCAAGATTCAGAGCTTTGTAGGCCATTTGTAACTAGTGTACTCTGAAATTAGGTGTTTCTTTGGGTGTTTCCCAGTTTTGATGCCTTTCAACAGGCTATATATAAAGTTCTTTAAATGGGAATTCCACCTGTTTTTAAATTTTCTGCGTAGGTATATATTTAATATGTAAAGTGTTTGAGTTGTGTTGACAGGAGGTGATAGGAACCAGAGGTTTGAAGCATTTAGTACTCCCTCCCAAATTTATCTGAAATAGTTGCTCCCTAAGACATTTTAACATTTTGATAGATTATTTTGACACATGCAAGCAAAATACCCCCCAGTTAGTTTCTCAGGATTATTATACTGTAGGTATCATAATCCCTGGTTCCTGTCACCAAAACGTTCAAGTACTTCGAGTATCTGTTTACACCTCAAAAACTGAGTTATGCAGGAATTTTGAAAGTTGGTGAAATTCCCCTTTAAGTCAACCATTCGATAACTGAGTGCGCAGTACCCTTTCTTACGCAGAGCACATGTGAAAAGACGATGTATTTATACACAGAGTTCCCGTGTCTCGTAATGCGGATGAAATATGGGCACTTCAGCACGTTCAGTGGTATTGACTGTTGACTGGTCAGTGATTGCAGAAGTTTATCTGATTTGAGGTGCAACATTTTATATTTTCTCTCTTTTTTTTCCACTTCTTAACATAGTGATTGTTAATACAAGGTTTATGGACCTTGTTTAATGATGTTTCTAGCAGTTGATGGGTGAACATAAAAGGGGGTTTACCCTGTTTAAACAAGCCTTCAGTCCTGGTTCTGGTTTCCTTAAAAACATTATACCATACACGTTTTTGTTGTTTAGAGGGTCCCTTTTGGGTAAGACCACATCCATGGGTGGTGTGTGTGTTACTTTTGTTTTGTTTTTTCTTTTCTTTTCCTCTTCCTTCCTCGACTATTTTGAATTTGTTTCTTTACATGAAACGCGGTGATAAGACTAGTCTTTCACTTCGAAGGGCTCTGTACTGAATTATTGCATTCATCAGTCAAATAACGATTAGGTGTTGTACCTATTGTTGCAAAGCAACATCCACATACATCCTCCCATCAGCCAGTGGGGGAAACGTATTTTAAGGGGAATTCCACCAATTTTTAAAAAATGTTCTGCTTAATTAGATGGTTAAGATGTAAACAGTTGTTCAGAGTGGTTTGATTTGAAATGCTCTGTTTTTGAGAAACTTGCCGAATCAGTTGTTCACAGTGGTGGAGATAGGAACCAGACGTCTGAAGAAAGCTATTACCCAAAATGTTTAATACTCTGCCCGTGGCAGTTTGTAGTTTAAAAACAAATCACCTGCCTCGTTCATTACAGAGAGGCAGATGCAGTGTTGAGACTTTTTTTTTTTTTTAAACTGCTATTTTACCAACATCGGCATATATACTCATATGTTGGTTCACTGGACATTTTTGATTAGTAAATAAAATGACCATCTTTGCACTGTAGACATTGTGACCGCTGGTTCCTGTCACTACCACATTGTTTCCTTAATGAACCATTCAGAGACCTCACTGAATTACATCTCGCCAGTTCAATTCTGAAGACGTTTGTCAGGATTGTCTTAAATGTAAAAAGGGAACCAAATCGTTTACCTATTCTTTTTGCTCAGTGTGTCAATGTCTTATTTATATTCAGCCGCAAGTGAAAAAGCCTAAAGTGTCTCTCATTGGAGGTCCTTTTTTTTTTTTTTCTTTCTTTTCCAAATATAGAAATGTAAATGTTGATCATGGATGTTGACAGAAGTGTAAATGTTAATCTCATTTATGTCAAGTTTTGATTTTGGACATTTTGCAGATTTTTAATAACTGATGTTTCAAACTACTAATGTATAGAAAACAGAAGAGAGAGGAAAGCAGTGGGTGGTGGCAGGGAGTCCAGTTGGACAGATGAGTATTAGAGTGCACACTTGGGTCAGGAATGACTCCTCGCTGACCATGCCTTTCGGAATGGACCGTATGAAGTAGTTTTAGTAGTAGTAGAAGGAAGCAGTTTGCACACCCACGCAGGCGTATTTAGGTTATAGTTGTAGGACGGTGTGTTGAAATGGATGATCGAGTCCCGATGGGAGTGTTTTGTTTTGGTTTTCCTTTTTTTGTTGTTCACGCTGAACATGCTTGTTGCTTCCATTCACCTGTTGGTTTGTTTTTGTGGTGTGGGTCTGTTATTGCATTGTTTTTATTATTGATATTTTAATTGTGAATTTTGATCTTGGGGAAATGTAATTGCTTTTGATGATTACTCCCAAGTTAGCGCATAAGATTGCTTAAATTAAGGTACACAACTAACTGCAACATGAGTAACAGTATAAGGGTTTTTTTTATTATTATTATTATATACTGTATTATACTCCATTAAGGAATGTTTAGGACTATTTCTCCAAATGTGGATTTAGCTGTTGGAACTTTTTTTTATGTTAAAGAATTCACTGTGTGAAATTTTGGATTGCATTTTTGTATAATACAATTGCTTTTTTTCCTTTGGAGGGAGGGAGGGAGGGAGGGAGGGAAGGAAGGAAAGAAAGAAGGAGGGTAACTGACTGGATGTTTGAATTAGATCAACCAAGAAAACGTGAATTATTTAAAAAGTGTAACTTAATGTTTAACAATGATTCTGTACTGGCAGGGATTGTGATTAAATGATATTGTACACCACTGTGGTTTTCTTTTTCTTTTTCCCACCACAGTGCATTCTTAGGGACCAGTTCCCAAATTAAGCCTGAACCTGAACTAAAAAGGATTTACTCCAGTCTAGTCTTAAGATTAGCCTTCATTCATTTCCAGGAAACCACCCCCAAATGTATCCTTTAGCTTTTTCTGAAGACATCTGTCATGTTTGAAATGGGAAGGTGGGTTTAAATGAAATGGGCTAGTGTGGGACATGACCTAATGACAAAGCTATTGTTTAATCGTGTTTGCTGAGATTTGAGTAATCAGGAGTCTCTTATAAGGGTTGTTCCTGTCTAAAACCATCAATTGAAACAAACTCATTTCCAAAGAATGACAAAACAAGAAACCAATGGTGTGTAAACTGTTTCACAAGTATTGAAAACAAAAAAGAGCTATTGAATTTTTTACAATTTTTTTTATAATATTGCTGAAAGAGGCCCAATGTTTCTCAATGCATGATTGTAAGGGATGTAGGAATCTCACCACTGACAATCCGTAACATCTGCTGAAAGTTTCAGAGAATCTGGAGAAATGTGTGCGTAAAGGGCAAGGCCGAAAACCAACGTCAGAGGTGGACGAAGTACACAAATCATGTACTTGAGTTAAAGTAGAGATACCCAAGGTAAAATATTCCTCCAGTAAAGTAGAAGTCCTTACTCTAGACCTCCACTTGAGTAAAAGTACTAAAGTATTTACCTTCAAATGTACTTAAGTATAAAGTAAAAGTACTAAAAGAGTAATTCTGGCTCTGATGTCCTGCTATCGTTTTTATAACCAGACTGGCTTCATGAACTCATTTCAGTTGAAAGTCCTCCAGCGTCTCTCTTGGTAAACCAGTCTTTTAATAGAACGTCATTAATTAGTGACGCTGACGTCTATTAAAATGATCAGAAGCACAAAACACTGAAGGTAAACAGTTCCCATCAGGGAGAACCGAGTGGCTCTGAAATCACTTTTTACACACAAGCAAAGTTTCAGTTTCAGATTTATTTACAACTTAGTTCCAAGTTTAAGTTGAATAAAAACTGGCTTTAAACTCAGGCTCACATAAGTTTTCCTTTACTATGATGATCTGTAGGCCTCTGTTCATAAACATAAACTAGCCCAAACTAATTTACTATAAAATGAAAGTGTTTGTATGAATTCAGTCACGACTGCATGTGTGGACATATTTCTATATTGTGCTCTATTTATACAAAGTTAGGTTAGTTCATCATGTAGGTCGACGTATGTGCTCCCAAATCTTTACGCTGCTGTTCTGACGTTGAACCGTGTGCTGCACTGAGTCGGTATGATGCTTTGTGGTTCTTTTGTTTTGACACGTCACATTTTTATACACACAAAAACTAAAAGGAACGACAGATTTCTCAAAATGTAGTGGAGGAAAAAGTCAGATATTAGACTCTGAAATGTAGTGGAGTGAAGGTAAAAAGTCACCCAAAGTGGAAAAACTTAAGTACAGATACATGAAAAAACTACTTAAGTACAGTAACGAATTACATTTACTTAGTTACTGTCCACCATTGACCAACATTGAATGCCCGTGACCTTCAATCTTTTAGACGGCACAGCCTTAAAAAACAGAAATGTTTCTGCAATGAATGTTCCCACCTGGGCTTGGAAAACCCATATCGGTAAACAAAATTCAAGTCTACGAGACTTTTATACAGAAACAAACAACATCTCAACAGCATCCAGAAACGCCGCCGACTTCTTTGGGCTAAAGATCATCAGAGACGGACTGATGCGCAGTGGAAACGTATTGTGGTCAATAGCCATGAAGCAGACTTTAAAACTTAACATGCTCATATACCTAATTTGTTTCACAATGTTTGAAGACAAATTAGAGACACATTTCAAGTATTTCCCCATTACAGAAACTGACCTGTCTCACTTACTGAAGACTTAAGTCAACATGCTCAACTCCCAGACATGGTAACAATCCAGGATCCACTATAAAGCCTTTCTGTTGCTGGCAGCATGTTTGTGTTCACATAGCTAGTTTGTGATGCTGCTACGTAGAGCAGTGCCCCATCCAGGGCGAAAGTTCACAGACAAGAGAACTGATCTGTCCTTTAAAAAGAAATGCAATAAGCCAGGTAACAAAAGAGGAACAGTCTGTATTTTGGCAGAGCTGTGGTTCTAGCCTCTCAGAACAGGATGTTCCAGAAAACACAAAAAGCCAGTCACGGTATTTCACTTCCTTTTTCACAGAGTTGGATGTCTAAACGTGAGTATGACATGAAAGATGGTGAAAAACAAATGTGGAAGCCCTTTCCTGCCAGGTAGAGGAGAAAAAATGGATCAGTTCTCTGTGCCAACAATGTGTCAAAGAATATATAAAAACACAGTATTACTGCTACTGAGTGCTGATTGGCTGTTATTACTGCTAATTTTCTCAAATTAAAGATCATCTCGAGCAGCATCTAGTGACAAATTCGGAGAACGTTACTGAGTGCCAGTTCTCCTTTCCACAAATTCTCTGATTTCAGCGTTTTTTTCCTCCTGACTCAGTAATGCTACCTTCAATTTTAACAAAGAAATCGTACATAATGCAGCTATAAGTAAATGTTACCAGAAAATAAGTCAATATTTTGATTTCTGCCGCCAGAAACACTGGATTTATTTTAAATCTCAAATGGCTCCTTACTCCCTATTTAGTGCACTTCATAATCATGAAAATCATGATTGCATCCAAATAGTGCTCTAGATGTTAGGGAGTCTATGATGCACTATTGGTGTGTAGAAGCTGTTTTGTGACCTACAAAGTGCACTACAAATGGAGGGAGTAGGGACCCATTTAAGGTTCAGCCAAAATCTGTCAACCTGTAGTTTTTGTTTGCCTTTGCTGACGTCAGCGACAGAACCGGTGGGAGGAACCCAAACCCATCCTCCAATAAGATCGTTCTTCAATTAAATATTGACTCAACGAGAAGTAAACAAACCGTTCTAAACAAACTTTAGAACTGCAGCCGAACTTCTTAGTACATCCAGCCTCTCTCAGTACAGGAGCTGAAGTTTTGTCCGACTCTGGAGGCTCTTCTCTTTTTGGACTGTTGTGGTCTAAAAGAAAACGCTAAAGCTCTAAAATGAGAGATGTGAAAGCAAAACACAACAGAATGGAATTAACCCCCCCAACCCCCCAAAAAACAAATGAAATGTTAAGTTAAAGGACTGAAATAGAGTTGATAAATAAGTAGACTCGAGGTGGAATCCACACGTTTTCAAAAATTCAGCATAATGTCACCTTTAAGATGTAAACCAAGTCATTCAGAGTGGAAATGCTTTCAGAATTGTTCTCAGTGGTGGTGATGGGAACCAGACGTCTAAAGCTTTGGCCTCAAATGCATTATGCATTCTAATCTGTTCAGGGTGGACAGGTACATGCAGGGAGTTGTAAGGCAAAATAGTTCCCAAAGAGATGGCATTTATTCCAATTTTACAAGGATTTTACCATTATTAACATTACATTTATGAATAAGTACAAACGGGTGGTTTTGGACAGTACTTTACACCGTGCCCCCTGGTTCCCATCCCCACCACCGTAAAGAAAGTCTGATTCATCAGGCTGAACCATTTCACAACAAACCACTCTGCCTGACTTTGTGTAAACCTTGACAATGAAACTGTGCTGGAAAATATTGGTGGTCCCCTTTAACGAATGTAAACTTGAGCAGAAGTAAAAATAGCGAAAAAATAAAGACTTCTGGTCACACCAAGTCATCAGACAGTCAGCTAGATGCTCAATTAGTTTCATCCAGTGACAGAGAGCTTGGTCAGCTTCCTCAGCTTCCTACTTCTTCTTTAGATCTTGGTTCTAGCTATTCTAGTCTATGATAAAAATCATGGACGCTGTCTTTTTCTGTTGTTTTTCATTCATCGTCTGTCTGCAGGGTCTCTATTTTCTAGCGTGACTTCACATCGGGTTGTTTACACATTATTAGACAGAGTGAATCTCTTCAGGAGTGGACTAGCGAGACCAAACTGGTCAATAGCTCAAAGGTTGAGCTGAGTAAATCGCTCTGCTGCAGTGCTCGGTGGGGCACTGACCTGGTCTGCAGAGCAGTGTCCACTCGCCCGTTTTACAGTGCACAACGCTGCCCTACCTTCTAAAAAGGATTTAAGGCCACAAGAGGTAAGAGGAATTTCATTTCAGTTTAGTTTTATTCAAGCAGCTCTTTTCAGCTTTACAGAGGCACGGCTCCAGTATCTCTAGCAGCTGGAGAAATTCGTTTTCCAGAGATCAATATTGATTATTTTGACTTTGGATTATTGGCTTTTTTTCTTCTTACTGACGCTCTTATGTTTACTGGCTGCTGCTCTCATGCTGTGTCAGTTTCTTTAAACTCCACAGATGCTTTCTTTCCTTTTCACTGACTTTACCACACATGACGTTAATGTTAAAGCAGGTCAAATGTGATTATGATTTTGAAGATAAAATCTGATTGGTTGAGCCACTGTGGGAGCTGTTATAAACCAGTAGAGGCCATGCAGTAATTGTGATATCTCAGGTAAGGAGTTCTTGGCATGAGGTGAAGTCGCATAGTGTTTTATAAAATTGTGAATTAAAACTTTTTTTTCCCCTAAAGTTTTAATTGATACCAATCACAGTATACAGTTACACCAGTCCACCTTATTCATGCACCCCACGATCCTTTGGGTGAGCTATAGACAGAGCGTCTTGGCAAAGTGTAGACAGACAGTATCAATGTAAGGTTTACAGGTATGACTGTGTGTGTGTGTGTGTGTGTGTGTGTGTGTGTGTCTGAGTGAGTAGGAATGCAGATTTTTATTTTACTTTATTTTGTATTTATTTGATCTTATTCCCTACACGTGAATGTCTGTGAACTCCTGTAACCAAAACCAAATTCCTCGTATGCGTAGCCTACCTGGCCCATAAAGCTTGATTCTGATTAATTAATTAATTCAGAGGGCTTGTAGAGAAGATACCGCTCTGTAATGTCGTCAGTGTTTCTCAAACGCTAGAGGGCGCTCCCGAGCGACTTCAGAATCAATGGAGCGTTTGCGCAAAATCGTACTTTATAAATTCTTGAACATTATGCAAGAATACATGAATACATTCGCTTCCTAAACACAGAGCAGCATAAAACATCCCAACAGCGCTGTTGTGTTTTAAAACGCTTTTAAACTCGAGATTAAAACGCACGTCTCATGTACGTCCGTGACGTCAGGGAGCACGAACAACCAACCAATCAGCACGCGGCAGCAGCGGGGTTAGCGTCCTGCTGCTAGAAAAAGGAAACATACAGGTGCGTTTTCTTTGCTTTGCTTCGCTTTTTTTAGTGAAATACAAACTTCTGCTTTTTTAAATGAAAGGAAAGTTCAGGGCGAGGGATCAGAAACTATTTAACCTTTCACTTTGAACTGTTTAGCTTCATTCACCCCCATTCACTGAGGACTCGTTCGCGGGCGCCCTCTGGTGTTTAGCGGTGGTGTTAAACTGAGGAAGAGCTCAGGCTGCTGATAAAGCGGCTCCGGCAGTCCGTTAAAGCTTATAGCCTCCTAACATTATAGAAATGAGTGAAGCAACAACAATATTGGTGATATTTATTGTTGGGAATGCTTGTGAGCCCGTGTTTTGCTCAGTCTGTGAACAGAAGCCTGAACCTGATCGCTTCATAGCCCTTATTTAACCAGTTATTCACACTGAAGTCCGCCGTTTAACTGTGTTTACACCGAGACTCGGGTAGAGGCAGCCGTAAGGCAAGGCCATTAAACACGATGTCTGATGTAGAAATCTGTGTTTTTAAAGCAGAGCTTCCATAACCTAGTGCTCCTCGTCAGTTCATCATGGTAGCCGTTAGCTCAGCGCTATATGGGATTTTTAGGTCAGTCTAAATACAGATAGTTTTAGATTCAACGTGCAGCTAACAGACAACAGTAATGCTTTATTTAAAGGCTTAAACCTGAAGTCTGTTTTATTGTTGTCACATTGGTCAGTGTGTCAGGCAGAATATGTCCACGTATCAGTGGTGGACAGTAACTAAGTAAATGTAATTAGTTTCTGTACTTAAGTAGTTTTTTTCGTGTATCTGTACTTAAGTTTTTCCATTTTGGGCGACTTTTTCCTTTCACTCCACTACATTTCAGAGTCTATTATCTAATATCTGACATTTTCCTCCTACACTTTGAGAAATCTGTCGTTCCTTTTGGTGTCTGTGTGAATAAAAACAGGTCAAAACATGAGAAGCGCAAAGCCAGAGCACCAATCAGGGCCCAGCGGTCACTTTGTTTAGAGCTGGTTTTGACCTGTTGGTCATACCGACCCAGTGCAGCACGCGGTTCAACGTCAGCGCAGCGGCGTAAAACTTTGGGAGAGTCTGTTCAACATAAATGATGAACTAACCTAACTTTGTGTAAATAGAGCACAATATAGAAATATGTCCACATATGCAGTCGAGACTGACGCAGCTTTTTTCTGAATTTCTACAAACACCATTTCATTTTATAGTAAATGAGTTTGGGCTGGTTTATGTTTATGAACAGACGCCTACAGATCAACATAGTAAAGGAGCTCATCTGTGATCCTGAGTTTAAAGCCAGTTTTTATTCAACTTAAACTTGGAACTAAGTTGTAAATAAATCTGAAACTGAAACTTTGCTTGTGTGTAAAAAGTGATTTCAGAGCCACTCGGTTCTCCCTGATGGAAACTGTTTACCTTCAGTGTTTTGTGCTTCTGATCATTTTAATAGACGTCAGCGTCACTAATTAATGACGTTCTATTAAAAGACTGGTTTACCAAGAGAGACGCTGGAGGACTTTCACCTGAAATGAGTTCATGAAGCCAGTCTGGTTATAAAAATGATAACAGGACCAGATCAGAGCCAGAATTACTCTTTTAGTACTTTTACTTTATACTTAAGTACATTTGAAGGCAAATACTTTAGTACTTTTACTCAAGTGGAGGTCTAGAGTAAGGACTTCTACGTTTACTGGAGTAATATTTTACCTTGGGGTGTCTCTACTTTAACTCAAGTACATGATTTGTGTACTTCGTCCACCTCTCTGCCACTTATAAAGAGGACATAACGTGTAATCCAGTTAAAGTGAGCCTGCAGTAACCTGGCAGTTCATCAACTGCTTTGACCTGAGCTCAGATTTGAACTCTTTAACTACTGAGCTTTTTCAGGGTGTCATTATGAAGCCAGGTATGCCTTTTTATACTTATCGTCACTTGGTTGTACTCACAGCCACAAACTGCACATTGTCCCAGAAATGCCTCAAGAACATTTAAATGGGCCACAATCTTGAAACATGGTGGTCACGTGAGAAACCAGGCGGATAAATGTAGCTAGGTTAGTTCCTTTAGTCACACGTCACACACAATCCTAATCCTATTCGTAATCCTATCCTGTTCGCGAATTTCTAGATATTCTATTAATATTAGGATGTAGTTAGTGGGCTGCACTACAAACCCCAGCAGGCAGTGCAGCGTAACGAGTGTGTATATATAAATATTGTGTGTATTTAAACAGTGACCGTTTTGAATATATCAAATTATAGCAACATGTTATTATATTATTCTTTGGCCCATGGATTTATTGAGATTGTTAAATCTTTTTGATTTGGTTGAGTTTGACGCCCCTGCTTTAGAATATGCTACCTACTGTTGCTAAGCAACTGTGGAGGAAGGGACCTTCCAATCGCTTGCCCTTGTGCAGTAACTTCATGAACATTTTATATTTTATGTCATATAATGATACACATATAACACAGCAGTGTGTTAACACAGCAACCTTCGCCTTATAAGTAGTCTCTGTATTTGCCGACTACATTAATACTACAGTTATAAGGCTCCTTTCGTTGGCACCTCAGTGTGATTCCCTGCGTCGTGTTAGCATCAAGCTAACGGCTCCACACATTAAGTTCCACACTTGGTTTCAGTTCAGGCTAGCCTGCTAACCAGCATTTTGGCTCACCTATGTCTAAAAAAGTAAAAAAGGCACATTAAAATTGAGCTTTTAGCAAATACTGAATCGTGTTTTCAGATAGTACAAATCAAACTAGTGTAGTGCCTCATTTTTTTCCTTGTTTTAACCGTAAATATGTCTCACTCAGGAAGCATTTTAGCTACTAAGTGTGTTTAGTCTGTTTTCTTTTAGCCTGTTAAGAAAATAAGTCGCCAGCCCCTCACAGTTTAAACAGAACAGGAGTCTTAATTCATTTATCAGTAACATTCAGCGGTTAAGAAAATAAGTCGCCAGCCCCTCACAGTGTAAACAGAACAGGAGTCTTAATTCATTTATCAGTAACATTCAGCGGTTAAGAAAATAAGTCGCCAGCCCCTCAGTTTAAACAGGAGTCGTAATTCATATGTCGGTAACATTCAACGGTCCTTGTGAGCAGCATAACAGTCCACTCACAGCACACTGCACTGTTTAGTGACACAGCACATTAATAATGAATTGATTGTATTAATTAATACAATCTACAAATTTGAACTGGATTTTAGAACAAAGCAAGTTGTTAAGCTGCTAGGAAATGTTCCTGGTTTCTGACACTACATTTTGATCTCCTGAAGCGGTTCTCATTAAATATGTAAAGAACATCTTCAAAACTCTTCCCACTAGATCAGAATGAAGCTGTTGGCCTTTTTAGGAGCTCTGTGGATCTTCTTCATCTGCTCAGTTCATGCCACTTCAGACATCTGCAGTGCCAAGCCCAAGGACCTGCCCCTGCAGCCCACGTGTGTCTATCGCAACCCAAACGTACATGATGATGTAGCATCACAGACTGAACAGCCCCCCGAGAAGATCCCCGAGTCCACCAACCCCCGAGTATGGGAACTGTCCAATGCCAATGGCCGCTTCGCCTTGTCCCTCTTCAAGCAGCTTTCTAAGGGCAAATCTGATGAGGAAAACATCTTCATGTCTCCCCTCAGCATCTCCACAGCTTTTGCCATGACAAAGCTGGGGGCTTGCAATACCACACTGGAGCAGATCATGAAAGTAAGTAGAGAAAATGATTAACTTACAAAGTTCTTAAAATGACAGTGTAGCAACACATTTACACATTTGTTTGGTGCCCAAAATTCACTTTTTTAGTTTTGACTGTTGTTTTAATCTAGATAACAAATAATGGAAATTTATTAGATTAGATTATTTACATTGGGACCCTAACTAGTCCAACAATGGTGAAATTTCACCTCCACAATCTAACCCATCTGTGCAGTGAAACACCACATACGCACTAGTGAAGACACACACTAGGGGGCTGTGAGCACACGTGGGCAGCCCTATCCCCAGCGGCCGGGGCGCAGTTGGTGGTTAGGTGCTCAAGGGCACCTCAGTCACAGACTGTCGACTCAGAGGATTGAACCAAGGCAGTTTCCCTAACATCGCACGACTGCCCCAAGGTGTCATTTGTTTCTGCCCGACTACCAATTATTATTATGCAAATTTGTCCATTTTTACATTTTGCATTTTACTTACTTGAAATGACTTAAATTGGAATTCAGTCATCAAGATATGAAAAAGTCAGTGGTTTGATGTGAAAAGCTTCATTGTGGAGAAACGTACAGACTCAGGTTTCTTTACAGTGGTGGTGACAGGAACTAGGGGTTACAACACCAATATTGCCACTTCAGTTACTATCCAAAATCAGCATGTCTTTTATCTTTCTTCTTCTTTCGGCTGCTCCCTTTAGGGGTCGCCACAGTGGATCATCTGCCTCCATCTTGCCCTATCCACTGCCTCCTCTACTTTTACACCAACCATCTCCATGTCCACCTTCACGATATCCATAAACCTTCTCTGAGGTCTACCTCTTCTCCTTCTACCCGGCAGCTCCATCTCCAACATTCTTTGCCCAATATATCCACTATTCCTCCTCAACACATGTCCAAACCATCTCAACCTGGCCTCTCTGGCTTTATCTCCAAACTGCTCCACCTTCACTGTCCCTCTGATCTGCTCATTTCTAATCTTGTCCATCCTTTTCACTCCCAACGAAAATCTCAGCATCTTCATCTCCGCCACCTCCAGCTCAGCCTCCTGTCTTTTAGACAGAGCCACAGTCTCCAAACCGTACATCATACAATGTTGGTGATGGTAAAATGGTGATAAATGTAAAGGATTTAAGAATGTAAAGGATTTTTTCCCCTGCATATTCCTCTCCACCATGAAGGGGCTTTAAAAATACATTTTAGGCCAAAACATTATTGCAAATTGAAAACGATGCCACGCATCAGGCAACATATTCATACCCATAGTTTTCCATGGGTATTATCCCATACCAATTACCATAGTTTTCTGTGAGGGAGCTTTTAAAGGCGTTAAACTCTTCAGACGTCTGGTTCCTATCACCACCACTGTGACCAAATCTGAGTCGCAGAGTTTCTCCAGAACAGAGCATTTCACAACAAAACACACTGACTGTTTAATCTTAACAAGCTAATTTTGTGTGGAATTTCCCTTTAAGACTCAATGTTTTGCACTTTTGTTTTCTCTCACACCCCTGACTGAACTCATTAACTAACTACATTAGCGTGCAATGTCAAAAACCATGTTAGCAAGGCTAATTTAAAATTACATATATAAGTTTTAAGGCAAGTTTATGATGATTTAGGCATGTAGGTTACACAGTGCTAATTGGTTTCCATGACTAGGCAGCTACATTAGACTTGTAGCTCCAGACTAAACAAGCAAAGGACACCAAACATGTCCTGGCTACATTTGGGTTACAGAGAAATTTGTATTAACTTGATTTTTCTCTACGAGAAACAAAGCTGAGTTTTAGCCTCTGATTTCCACTTGTAGGTGTTTGAGTTTGACACAATTAAGGAGAAGACCTCAGACCAGGTTCACTTCTTCTTCGCTAAGCTGAACTGTCGCCTCTACCGCAAAAAGCACAACACCGTAGAACTGGTCTCGGCCAACCGTTTGTTCGGAGAGAAATCTCTGACTTTCAGGGAGAACTTCCAGAACATCAGTGAGCTGGTCTACGGAGCCAAGCTGATGCCCCTCAATTTCAAGGTCATACTCTTAAAAATTCCATAAATCATAACTGAAATCAAACATCTTTCCCCGCATGAATCTGTCTTGGTCACTTCCTTCAGGAGAAACCTGAACTTTCGAGGCAGACGATCAACGAGTGGATCTCTGAGAAGACAAAAGGCAAAATAAACAACACCCTGCCACAGGGCTCGATAGACTCCACTGCTGTACTGGTCTTGGTCAACACCATCTACTTTAAGGTAGGCAAGTCTGTGAGGTAAAGAGGTTCTGAACGTCACCATTAACGAAAACGTGGAAAATCATAAATGCATTTTTGTTTCTGCACCATGATGTGTATGTGGTATCAGGGAGAGTCTTTAATTAATATTATTTTTCTCCACCTGCTGATGCACGGTTACATCAAAGCTCAGGGCGGGGCTAAAGTCATCACCTTTTGAAGAATACTAATAAATGAACAATTTTATATATTTTGTCTTTTAATTTATATGATGTGATAAATTGTGCTGACCAGAGACATGAACTAATCAGGTAAGTAAGGCATTCAGCAGCAGAACAATGATCCAAAGCATTCAGTTCTGAACGGCTCAAAAAGGTTTTGAAATGGCAGAGTCTAAGTCCTGGGATCTCAATCCCATTGAGATGCTGGGGCAGGATATTAAACGGGCAGTTCTTGCTCAGAAACCCTTCAAAGTAGCCACATTAAAAAAAATTTGCAAACATGAGGGGACCAGAATTTCTCCACAGTGATGTAAAAGACTCATCACAAGTTATCACAAGCGTTTGATTTCACTGGTTACTGTCAAGGGTGGCACAACCAGCTAGTAGGTTTAGGGGAGCAATTACTTTTTCACATGGGTAATATAGGTTGTGAATACATCTTTATCTTCAATAAAAGGACGGATCATTTAAAAGCTGAATTGTATCTTTTTCTCATATTACGTTTAGTTGGATGACCTGAAACATTTAAATGTGGCAGATGAGCAAAAAATAGAAGAAACACTTTTTCACAGCACTTTTTTCATCTGGCACACAAACCTATATGAAACGACAACAACAACTTTGTCCGGGTGCCAGAATGTTAATTTGCTATCTGGTGTTCAGTAAACACAACATTTTAATTCAGCGACAAATTCTTTTAAAACACATTCGAATTTCACTGCAAGCCAGGTTATTTAGTTAGAGGTGCTCATAGTATTGGGGCAGATTGTGTTGGACTAATTTTATTTCAGTTAACCTAAAAATGTTACATTTGCCAAAATAACCTGTGCCAGATCTGTTTTAAGACACGTGGGTCAGATAAGCATGTTATAATGTGGCCACTTTTGGCTCACTTGCAGTTTGCCAGTGCCAGCTGTGGGCCAGAAGTGGCCCATGTCTGTGTGCTATCTGGGTCAGCATTTAAAACCAAAACACACCTCTTCACTCTGTGCTCTTACAGTTCCTTCTGTGTCTGAAATCATATACTGAGGTGTCTTGTGTTCCCCTGTAACGTTACAGTAAGGTGTCTCCTTTTGTTGATTTTGTTTATATTGTTTTGTTTACTCTGTTGCTTGTCTCTGTCATGTGACATAAATGGTGATTTTTATAATTATTATTATTACTTAGGGATTTCCTGATCCAGTGTTTCCCCCAGTCCAATTACAGTACTTTGAGTTGAGTATTGACTGATACTAATACCAATTCAGTAAAAAAATAGATTCTTCTTCTTCTTTCGGCTGCTCCCTTTAGGGGTCGCCACAGCGGATCGTCTGTCTCCATCTTGCCCTATCCACTGCCTCCTCTACTTTCACACCAACCATCTCCATGTCCATCTTAACTACATCCATAAACCTTCTCTGAGGTCTACCTCTTCTCCTTCTACCCGGCAGCTCCATCTCCAACATTCTTTGCCCAATATATCCACTATTCCTCCTCAACACATGTCCAAACCATCTCAACCTGGCCTCTCTGGCTTTATCTCCAAACTGCTCCACCTTCACTGTCCCTCTGATCTGCTCATTTCTAATCCTGTCCATCCTTGTCACTCCCAATGAAAATCTCAAGTAAAAAAATAGATTAAGAAGCTTTATTAGAAGCTTAATAACGGTGCACCATGGCTAGTTTAATCATGTTTAAAAGTTAACTTGAAATTGGACTTTTTTGCATGTTGGTTAATATCTATGGTCATAATAAGCATGATTCATCATATATGATTCAAAAGACTAAACTCTTTCTTCTGCATAATCTTGCATCAAAATGTAGTGACTTTTGCCCCGCCTTTTTTTTATTACATCACTGTGCACCAGTGGACTGGGAGTAAAGTAATATTAACCAGAAATATCATGTTTCACCTCCACCTCTCATCAAGAGAAAGCGCTGCATTTCACTTAGAAATCTATCATGATATGGACGGGAACTGAGGTATGATTTACTGACTTTAACACAGTTAAAACAGTGGCATTGCAGATACACTATATTGTCAGAAGTATTCGCTCGTCTGCCTTCACACGCATGTAAAGTAGAGTGACATCCAATTCTTAATCCATAGGGTTTAATACGATGTCGACCCACTTTTGCAGCTATAACAGCTTCAACTCTCCTGGGAAGGCTTTCCACGAGGGTTAGGAGTGTGTTTATGGGAATTTTTGACCGTTCTTCCAGAAGAGCATTTGTGAGGTCAGACACTGATGTTGGACGAGAAGGCCTGGCTCACAGTCTCCGCTCTAATTCATCCCAAAGGTGTTCTATCGGATTGAGGTCAGGACTCTGTGCAGGCCAGTCAAGTCACTGTTCTCACTATGTTGGGAGCATGAAATTGTCCAAAATCTCTTGGTGCTGAAGCATTAAGAGCTCCTTTCACTGGAACTAAGGGGCCGAGCCCAACTCCTGAAAAACAACCCCACACCATAATCCCCCCTCCACCAAACTTTACACTCGGCACTATGCAATCAGACAAGTACTGTTCTCCTGGCAACCGCCAAACCCAGACTCGTCCATCGGATTGCCAGACGGAGAAGCGTGATTGGTCACTCCAGAGAACACGTCTCCACTGCTCTAGAGTCCAGTGGCAGCACTTTACACCACTGCATTCCACGCTTTGCATTGCGCTTGGTGATGTAAGCCTTGGATGCTGCTGCTCGGCCTGGGAAACCCATTCCATGAAGCTCTCTACGCTGTTCTTGAGTTAATCTGAAGGCCCATGAAGTTTGGAGGTCTGTAGTGATTGACTCTGCAGAAAGCTGGTGACCTCTGTGCAGTATACATATCAGCATCTGCTGATCCCGCTCTGTCATTTAACGTGGCCGACCACTTCATGGCTGAGTTGCTGTCGTTCCCAATCACTTCCACTTTATAATCCCACTGACAGTTAACTGTGGAATATTTAGTAGTGAGGAAAATTTCACAACTGGACTTGTTGCACAGGTGGCGTCCGATCACGGTACCACGCTGGAATTCACTGAGCTCCTGAGAGCGACCCATTCTTTCACTAATGTCTGTAGAAGCAGTCTGCAGGCCTAGGGGCTCGGCTTTATACACCTGTGGCCATTTAAGTGATTGGAACACCTGAATTCAATGATTTGGATGGGTGACTGAATACTGTTGGCAATAGAGTGTATGAAGGTCATTGTAGTTCCAACACAATTCCATCTAAGTGTTCATGTGTCTTTTTATACATCATTTTTAAGCATCGAATCATCCAGCAATACAGCGATACAGTAAATTGTTAGAAAGCTTGAAATCTCAGGCCTTAATTCTCACAAACCATCCATCATTTACAGCAATTACAATCATCTCATTGGCAACATAAGCACCTCTTGAGAAAACACTAGCAAATCTGTGGGTCCTCACCTTCAAATCATCCAGCAATTTATCCACAGAGACATCACCATCCAAAACACGTGGTCCTGATAACATGGCAAGAGTCAGAGATCAGTTTAGAGATCTATGAGTCAGGGAGAAATAAACTCCTCCATACTAGCCTCTGTTACTCTGAGTAACTCATACTGAATTCTACTGGGGGGAAAAACTTGTGTGTTACCTTTCAAATGAGACCAAGATCAAGACTGTAGCCCAAAGAATGGGGAAACAGTGCTCCTTTTACTTTGGGTTTGCCAAAAATGGGGCAAAAGGTAAGTTGCAGACATTTAAAGTGCTTTGTTAACTTCTAAAAGCGCCTCACTGCCACAGGTTATGCCTCTGCACTAGTGTGTAGGGTGTAAATACAGCACAAAAATATAACAAAAGTTCAGAATTGGATTGGACATCATACAGCAGAGACTCCATCCATTTAAATATGCCTGGATTGGCTTATATCATGCTTATTTGCGTTTTCCTTGCAAAATCATGTCCTAACAACCTGTTATTTAATCTGTATCTGTGTATCTGGCATAAATCAGAATTAGAGAAAAAAGTTGTAATTTTTAGATATAAAAGTCCACTTTTATACATAAGTAAAATCATGACATATTCCTGCCAGAAGCAGGGAGGCATCACCTTTTTCTGCTTGGCAGAAATGGGCCTCCGTATATAACACAAGCCAGTGAGCAGGTGCTCTGAGTCTGTTGTGAGTAAGCAGGTTTTCTGCTCCTCTGCATTGCAGGGCCAGTGGAAAAATAAGTTTGACAAAGATGATGTTGTTTCATCACAATTCCACGTCAGTGAGTCACACAAGTGCCCTGTGCACATGATGTACAAGGAGGCCAAATACATGTACGGAAAGTTCCCAGAGGACAAAGTGAAGGTGCTTGAGCTGCCCTACAATGGAGGGGGGATTTCCATGGTGCTGGTGTTGCCCAATAAAGACACAAAGCTGTCTGAGGTATGATTTTAAAACTCAGTAGATCCCAGTCACATCCACATCCACAGCACTACACTAACACTTCTGACTGGAGTAATTAGCTCCCTACATTACACTGATTAGTTTCATGAAGCTGCAAGGCTAATGTAGCCATTAGCGTTCTGCAAATTTGCCCATTTTTTCACATAACAGAGTATCATACAGTGCCAGAAACCACATAAATAAGATTACTTGAGTCAGCCCATTTCCTTAGTTTGCATTTTATTTATCTTTTTCCTTTTTTAATAATGTTAATGACAGTTTATGTCATTATGACCAGTCATAAGGCATTTTTACATGACCATTTTCCAACCTCTCTTTTCCCTTGGAATTAAACAGGCTGTTTTGTTACTGTGCTTTTTAAGGCTGCGATATGTAAATGACTTATTTTCTGATTGGCTGCCCTGTATTGTAAAAGTACTCTGGGTTGAGACACTCTTTATAACTTCAGTGGGAATGGGTAGGGCTAAAATGCTGTAGGTTGATAAGGCAAATACCGTCGCTGTCCAATAAAAAATAGATCTCCATTATTTGCAGTTTCGACTTTTCTGCATCAATTGAGCTCAGCAGCTTTCCTTTACATTGTGTGAAAATTTCATGATTAGACCAACAGAAATGGTCCAAAATTGCTTAGAATAAAAACATTTTCCATTAACTTGCATTGAAAAGTAAAGAACGTTTTTGCCCTCTCCTGTAAAGCTACTATTTTGGAGATGATGCGTGTAAATGTGCTGGCCTTTGAGACTTCAAATTCAAATTTTTATAGTTTAGTTTTCATATACAGATTGTATAGAGGTGAATGAACAGGGTTTTGAAACTTTAATGGTGAGGAAAATTGACTTTTTTAAATAAGAAATTTCTGTTTCTTTCACGTTTTGTGTTTTCGCCAATATCTCAAATTTAAGTAATTAGCATATCAACCACCCTTATTGTTGAATTAGAGCAGCGCCAGTGCAAATTTGCACTGCATAACGTCCCATTAACTGAGACTGAGAACTCAAAATGACGTCTCTAATGTAAAGTACAATAGTGTTTTCTTCTGTCGATGTATTTCTAACTTATTTTATAACTACTTAATAAAGGTGGCAACAAGTCTAACCCTTAAGAAACTCACTGGTTGGTTGACCACCATGGCTGAAACAACAGTGGCTGTGCAGATCCCCCGTTTCCGCATCGAGGACAGCTTCAGCCTCAAAGAGAAGCTGCAGGCTATGGGCCTAGAGGATCTTTTCAGTGCAGAGCACGCCAGACTGCCAGGTAGACCTCCATTCATGTCTTCAGAAGCTGATATGCAGCTATGGTTCAATGAAAACAATGTTCAGTGACGTGTCACCGTCTGCACTGTTTTTCAGGCATGGTGGAGGATATCAACGACGGCATTTACATTTCTGATGCCTACCACAAGGCTTTCCTTGAAGTAAGTTTCTCTTTCATCCTGAGTAGAAAAGTGCTAAGCCCCTTTTCTCATGATCGACTGTAGAAGTTTTATAGACGTTTCGCTAAGTTCAACTCTAACCCTAAAGTTAAAGCAGAGATCTTCAAACCCAGACCATGAATCTAGTCCTGTATTTTATAGTCAGCTGTTTTTGTCACTGACTGACCGTCTACTGTCTACCATAATCACACAATGTGTGTTTTCATTCGGCCTGAAAAAGAACACCGTGTTTTCCAACCTAATCTCTAGAAGCTACATTTGCAGCATACAGTTGTTGACCACTGCCAGTTATTTTGGCCCAGAAAGGAAAAGAACACAAAACAGACTTAAAGCACATCATGAATATGGATTCCACCAGGTAGGAGGAAAATAAACGAGGAAAACGATTTTTTCCCCTCTCTCTGTTTTTGGCACTACAAAAAGTCCAGATTTTTTACTGGTCATCTCAATAATGGCTTATTTTCTTGTTTTTCCACTTATGTGAAAATAATGATTTACTGTCTTATTCAACATAAGCCAGAATCTAAATGTCAGAATCTCAAATAAATAAATCATTATTGTAACATAAGTCAAAATTTCAAGAAAATAAGTCATCGTAATACGTCAAAACTTCAAGAAAATGTCAAAATATTGCAACATAAGTCAAAATTAAAAAATAAAATGATTGTAACATAGGTCAGAATTAAAGTCATTACTGTAACATGGCATTTCAACATAATTATTGTAATACATCAAAAAATTCAAGAAAATGTCTATTGTAATAAGTCAGAATTTCTGTAAAATGTCAATATTGTGACAAAGAAAAAAAAATTGTAATTTCAAGAAAAGTAAGTATTGTAACACACCCAAAATTCAAGAAAAGAAATCATTATTGTAACAGAGGTCAGGGTTATAAGAAAAGTAAAGTAACTGTTGTAAGACATTAAAAATAAAAAAAAATACATCAATATTGTAAAAATTAAGAAAATAAGTAATTATTGCGAGTCAGACGTTTGAGAAAAAATTGCTGTATCATGAAAAATTCAAGAAAAAATTGGGGCATACTGCTGCCAGAAACAGCCAGAAACAGCCAGGACGACTTCTACCTGGCAGAAACAAGCTTCTACACATCACAGGAGCCAATGGGAAGGTGTTTTAAGTGCGTTTCAGGCAGAGAGGTTTTCACAGGGAAACTTAGCAAAATGATGTCCTGTATTATCTACAGATTAGACGCAACGTCATAAACCTAATCCTAACCCAAATTCAGTTGATAAAAGTTTCACCAGATAGTTTGAACAGTTTGGCTGCATAGTTGGTTTTAAATAATATGAGTAAAAAGTTTCTACGTCAGTACAGACGGTGCAACTCAGGCAGCTTTGCTATGGTCAGTGAATCAGTACTGGCGTGTAACGGGAGCTCGGCTGATGTTACAGGTGAACGAGGAGGGCAGCGAGGCAGCGGCTGCCACGGCTGTAGTGGCCCTCGGACGCTCCCTCAACCTGAACCGCGAGAATTTCATCGCCAATCGGCCGTTCCTGCTCTTCATCCGAGAGTCCAGCATTAACACCCTCATCTTCGCCGGCCGCGTCTCCAACCCCTGCAAAAGCGGCTAAAGCAGCTGGTTCCTTACGCTCGGGACCGAGTGGAGGAACAGCAGAGCGTGGAGCAACATCTGATGAAGTTTTTCATTTTCATCCATCAGACAACATGATGGTGCTCTTTTTTCATTATTCATTACAAATAAATAAAAACGTTCACAAAAATGGCCATTTACTGCACATCAAAGCCAGTGACCCTGCTGCTCAAAGTGCTTACGCCTACAAGCGTTCAGGTCAAATGACATTTTGTTAAAGTAAAACTAAGTGAACACATCATCAGAACACACTTGTGCACATTTTCATGCACAATTACCATTTATTTGGTGAAGTTAGCATATTTTGGAAAAAGTTGCCTGTGCAAAGTCATGGCACATTTTATATAAAATTTTGGCAAATAAATAGAAATTGTGCACTAAAATATTTAAATTTTTTTGTATATGACTGTACATGATAAAAATAAATAAATAAATAAAAATAAATCAGGCAACAGATGCACTAATTTAGACACAATAGGATTAAAACAGGTTTATTTTCCATATTAGAAATTTGGGTTTAGCAGTATCACACAATATGGGCTTTTTTATAATTAGACATTTATAGAACATTGTAACAAATCCTTCACAGTTGACACTTAAAGTGCTTTATTTCCTTTTAGGAGAATGGACTCAAACCTGTCTGCTAGTGAGGAAAAAAAAGAAACAGTGGTTGTGAAAAGAACCATTCACATTATAAATTGCTAATAATCACACGTATCTTTGTACCATTTTAAAAGGGAGTTTAAAAAAAAATAGAAAACTGATTTGCGATACTTCTCTTACATTATATTACTTTGGGAGATTTTAACAATTAATATTCTGGTTATTTCAATAAATGTCTAACAAATTAAATATACGGGTAATTGATTTTTAATGCACTAGGTATAGTTGGGGACTTAATCCAGAGTAAAATACCTATTCAAAGAGGTAAAAATTTCATGTATGTTTAAAAAAAGGGTTCAACATCTCATAAGACACACAGGGAAATAACTTTATACACTATATTGCTTTTTGGACATAAACAATATAGCAAGACAAATGATAAAGGTCATTATTTTGGCATTTATCGGTGCAAATTTAGATGACAAACATTCTAATAAACAGATTCATGTTTGGCCATCACAAAATGACAAAGACATGCAAATTAACAAGTAACATTTCTACTTTTCTGAGTGTATATTTTTTTCATTTTCTTGTTCAAAGACTTTCTGAGGCAAAATATAATGAAACCGGATAAAAAAAAAAAGTTGCAGTCACACATTTGTTTGCTAATTCAAATCAAACGATGATTACAAAAAGGTTTGCATTAGACTTTTCTAGTATGTTCCCTGTACAAAATATTCTGCTCCAGAGGGACTTTGATGAGACAAGACTGAACAAATCTGAAGATATGGCTCAGTACTGTCATTCAGTGTTCCCAAAAAAACAAACAAACCAAAAAACAACAAAAAAAACAAAAACAAACAAAAAAAAAAAAAACTAACTAGAGACATGCAACTGAAAACTCTTCACAAGCTTACTGTGACGAAAAAGACTGAGTTACTGAGGTAAGTGTGGTAAGTTGTGAGTGAGGAGTATTAAAACATTTCACCACATTTTCCAAAAGCATCACTGACTTACAATTATTCACCATTAAAGGACACTTTGATTTCTTACGCCTTTAAATGTCTTGAAATTCCACCAATCTTTCTAAATTTCTGCATATTTAAATGGCCGAGATCCCACGTGCGAAACACAGGATCAGGCCCATCACACAATCCTATACGGCCTGTAAACATATATAAAATTTTCTATTAATATTAGCCTGTTTCGCAATGTGCGGCACTACAGCCCCCAGCATGCACTGCAGCATAACGTGCTCCGACTCTGCTACCCCAAGTCCATGGGACAGCGGTTACCACCTCAGTTCTACACGATACTGCGCAGTTCCATACCAGTCATATGACCAAAATGCATTTCAGCTGCAGTTCAGCCAATATAAACACTTAACATCAGCTCAGAAATTGAGCCCAAGTCTTAATGAACATGCAGCAAAGAAAGGATGCCAGGTGTCTAGTTCAAGCCAATGGGTTTAAAAGACATTTATATTTATGAATATTTCAAACGTCCATGTAATGTTTCAAGGTCTTCTACAAGTGTCTATTTTACTGATGACATTTTTGCATATTTTGAACAAACAATGGCCAGTTCAGGGATGTAGCACAGCATCAATTAAAAAAATTTAATAAAAACTTTTTTTCTCTGGCCCACAGATTTGATGAGATTTTTTAATGCGGCCTTTTACTGGTTGAGTTTGACACCCCTGTTGTAGATGTAAACAGATGTACACAGCCATTCAGTGGTTTCATGTGAAATGCTCCATTCTAGAGAAACAGTCAGGATTCTTCACTGTGGTGTTGATGGAAACCAGACAACTGCAGAGTGCCTGATGTCCGAGACTTTATTATAGTTTGGAGAACTGGATTTTTTTTTTTTTTTTAATCCATTTATGGTGAAGGGGTACATACTGGGTGTTGTATAGCAAAAGTATCCCTATAGAACACTTTTTTCCAAAATTAATACTATTAAAATACATATAAAAGCTGAGAACACATGTAAGTTCACTGGTGGTTTTGGGGAGTAAATAACACTGTATGTGTGTCATTGCGAGCCCTGGTTCCCATCAACCCAACTGTAGTGTTTTCTACAATGAACCGTTTCACATCAAACCACTCTGAATCTCATCTCATCTCTCTGATCTCATTTACTAAAAAAATGCTGAAATTGAGCAAAATTGGTGGAATTCCCCTTTGAGGTTCTATTTAGAAACTTGGCAACATTTCAAAATTGCTAGTAAACAGAATATTATAGTGTCAGTTCAGCTCCACAGCTTATCTACACATGAGCTGGAACATGAGGTGAAACACTTTGAAAGTAATTTCAAACAGTTCGCTTTGTAAAATCTGACCGTAGAAACTACGTGGGGTGTATAACACTGTGGTACACTAATACAGAACGCTTGTTCAGTCAATGCCGTTTATCCGCAGTAGCTATATTGATTATTAGAAACTTTCAATAGTACTATTATTTACATCATAACACATTTATTCTACGTTATTAAAGCTTTAAAAGCATTCAAAAAAGGCAGAAAGATAACCAGGAAGGGCAGTTTCCCCAAAAGCGCTGCAGGATCGTTATTCGAGCAAATGTCACTTTGAAAAGTAACGGTTAAGACGATCAGTGCTTTTGGGTAACTGGGACAAGGTTCTGTTGACCAGTCAGCGATCAGGACCGACTAGGGGTGAGCAATAGGATGATTTGTCGTTAAGGTGATAAATGACCTCTCCGGGCAGGTTGTGGAGGCCACTGAACTGTATGTTTCATTACAAAGACAGCATTATTAGTCTGGTGTATTTGGATTTAGTGGAGCGCAGAATGCAAAACACGGCATAAAAAGCATCGTAATCGTAGTTTTTATAGTATGTTTTTACTATAAATCTAATGGCTTCTCTTTTGTCTATTTCAACTTATCAAACCTCAAAAATCCTGAATATTATGATGCATATCATGTATCTAGAAAATATCTTGAACTAGGGATATAACAGTACAACTAGGGATGCACATCTTGGTAAATTCTTTGGACCAATAACCCACCCTCACTAGCTGGCTTTTAACCTAAAAAGCCTAAAATTAAGAACGCAACTCAAAATATCAGTTATAAGACGGAAACTTCCAGATTTAAAGTCTGACTGACTGAGCTTTGCTTGAGGCCATAAAACACTATGTTTCTGATATATGCAAAGCTGTGCTCTGGATTAAAGGACCAAGACATTAAACTTGTTCCTTGCATGGACTGTTGAACCTTGTACTGATAGGCAGGGTCAGGCATAGGCGTGTATATGAAGTCGTATTAAACATACCTAACATAAGAACTCAGAACCGAAGGGCTGACAACCATGTGTTCTTGATTATACTGCAAAAGTCTGAGAACCCCAGGTGACTGGAATATATTACAAAACCTCGCATTTGTCAGTTTTTGTCATAGTTCGAAAAACGCCTGTTGTCCTTTACGTTGTGTGTGCGTTTCATAATGAATGGACCAAAAGAAACGATCCAAAACGACTTGGATGTCTGGTTCCATTGACCGACATTAAAAGTAAAGTAGGTTTTTTCCTTCTCCTTTAAAGTGATTATTTTGGAGATATGAAGTTTTGTTCAGACAGCAGTGATATTATGATCAGATACTGAAAGTTATCCTAAACTTCTATTTATCACTATATCTACCACTCAATTTCAGCCCAGGGGGAAAACCAACATACATGCTACGCCAAGTTCACCTCACGTTCTCTCAGAGAACAACAGTTCAGTCTTTTCACTTTGCTTCTGATATGGTGCACTGTTGCAGCTGTGCTACTGTCCTCTCGAAAGGAAGCGCTCCTGACCACAACCAATTTTAGCTTTCATGTTTTAGTAGGTCTGACTCGCAGAACCCAATTGCCTCTTGCCCACTTATGCACATTTAAAAGGATTTACTGTGAACCTGCCTGTTCAAATAGGAACTGCTTTTAACTGAAAATGAGATGAACTCAATTTAGCGTGTCTGCAACTCACAGTAATTGCCAGTCAGCGGATAATTGGTTATTCATTTAAATCATCAAGTAATCCTTTAATACAACATAGTACTAAGCTGTAGCTCACTGTATTGTATCTTATTCTTATATTTATCTCATCAAAAAATGCCTTTTGAATTCTGAGAATCACAATATATCACATTATATTTTCCATACTGCCCACCCCTAGAACAGATATGCACAAAGCGTTAATGTACGGGACGTATTTGTTAGCCCTGAACTCCAAATCATACATTTTTTCTTTTGTAAATTCCGTAACATACTTGGAATGCTTAATATCGGACACAGATCCCTTGCTTTCGCATTGTACTGAACAGTAAAATAAAAGCAAATACATATATATTTAATATAGATATTCCATCACCATCACCTTACTATTGGCCAATATCAAACAGGCCTATGCCCTTCACCTTTTAAAAAGACAAAAAAAAAAAAATGTATTTCATAGTTTTCATAATATTGTTTCATACTCCGTCATGATTATGATGGGAATAAAGTCTTAATCTATCTTGGCTGTTCTCATGAGGTCGCACTGGAGTAAAAACGAACCTGCAACACCAGCATGCTTTTACATTGACCTGGCTTCAGTTAATATACACTGATGCTGCAATGACAGTTTTTTTTGTTGCTACCACTTCTGAGGCATAGGTATTTACACTGAGTCGAGGAGATGTTCGTGTTTTTCTCTTATTTTTTGTGTGTTTTAATTTGCTGCACTTGTGAAGTGAAGTTAACCGCAAGCTCTACGGCTCACGTCGAACGGCCTGGTATGGAAACGAAGGTAAACATCCAGAGTGAACACAAAGTTCCTGATATTTGTAAAAGGTGTTGACCTGTGTTCACGCAAGCCAAGAAACAAACCAAAAAAAAGAAAAAAAAAAGGTAAAAGTCTGAGAAGTCCTGACCTGTATTCATAAGAGGTGCGTTCCATTGTAAATATCAGTAGCTGTTTCTCTTCTCGTTCCTTAGGGAAACAAATGGTCACAACCGTGTGTGATTCACAGCCTAAAAAAAAAATAAAAAAATAAAAAACAAAACCAACCAAAACCCATCCTCCATAACAGCCTAACAACGTTATTTTTTCTCCTCCATCATCTTAGACACTGCATCTTATTTCATTTTTTTTTTTTACAGATACAAATTTGTCTATATATGCATAAGTGATATATAGTAGATATTTTAAAGAAAACAAACCCCCCCGCCCGCCCGCCCACTCTTTAGAAGTGTCGGATGTAATCTCTTTTTTTAAATCCTCGTCTTCCACCTAGTGTCAGAGGTATAGCATCTATGATACATTTCCTTTGGTTCCCGAGAGCTCCTGTCATTAAATCCGTTAAATCATAGCACCAGCTGGAAACATCTGTTCTTGAGTCGAGTGGGGGAAAAACCCGCCGGACCCCGTGTTTAAAGTGCTCTCCTCTCTGATAATGGGAAATCCTAAAACTCACAGTCATTCCGTGGCATTTCCGCAAATAAAACTTCCCTATCCGTCCCACGCACACGCAGCATAGCACGGACGAGTGCGGCGCGTGTCCTGCTTTTTGTTCGGCTCCGACTCCGATTTTCTTTGACGTGCCGCAACAGAACAAAACAAAGGCTAAAGGCTAAAAACCCACTAAAAACGACCTGCTCCCTTCAGCTCTAACAAACCAGTCAGAGCAACAGAGCAGGTCAGAGAGACAGTTCACTTATTAAAAAAGGAAGAGAGAAAAAAAAAGAAGAAAAAAAAAAAGGTAAAACATACAAAAAAGGAGGAAAAATAAAAACATTATGAAATTGAGCTGAGTGCATCCACCAATCTGCATGTAACAGATCTGTATTGCGTAGTGATGAGTGAGAGGTAACTGAGTGGTACTGTAGCTTATCTGAGGTTGAAGACTTTCCTGTTTTCTATATTACTGTATTAACATTCAGCAGCTGGTTTTTGGAGTCTGGAAATGTACAAAAATGAAAAAAGAAAAAAAGGCCATAACAGGGAAGATTACAAATAAACAAACAAACAAACAAGCAATCATTGCTATCTTTTTTGTCCTTTTCTTTCCACATGGCAATATCAGTCTAACCACTGAGAAAGTTAATATCACTTAATGCGACTGCTAATTACGTTAACCTGAACAGTACAACGGCTAATGATGTCTTTATTCGGCCTATGCACTAATCGCAAACATAAGAATTTTATGACAAGCCAAGTTGGCACAATAAACAAATTAGGAATCTGACGCGAGATCAGACCTGAGGGGGCCCTAACACAGAACAGAACCCGTTTTTCTAGCCTAGCTAGAGCTGGGGAGCAGTAGCAGCGTCAAACCCCAGGCTAATTTATTAAGATTGTCTCAAGGCAAAGTGACCGAGGACTGGAGTATCCTCTTTTTTTCCATAATCACCATCTGGCACAGAGAAGTTTGGCAATTTTAACACAATTTGACCAAATCATAACTACAACATCGTTTTTTTTTTTGTCCTGAATTCTGAAGCTTCACTGTTCAGTTGTACAAAAAATATAAAAAAAAAACCTAACATATAAAAGACAGGAAAGGCAAAAACAGAAACAAACAGAAATCACTGCATCCAGTGGTGTGTGAGGTTGTTGGAGTGTGGCTTATCTTCATTTTTGTTGACGTTTACGGTTCAGTTTGTACGGTGAAGGTAGATGCGGTTTAAAGCGCAGATATTTCATAAATACCTAAAGAACACTAGTATTCTCTAGTTTTTCTAGCAAACTGGTCTTTGCATTTGTTTTGTTGTCTCGTTTTCTAGAGTTGAAAGAAAAAACAAAAAGAAAAAAAATATGATAAGACCCACCGTTTGTGTAGGTAGTGAGTCAGATTCAGCTGAACCCCCCTCTCCCCATTTTTTGTTTTGTTACATCCATTATTGTATTTACTGACAGCAGCTTTCCAAGCAGTCAGAGAGCCACTCGATGCCCTCTGCACATGCTCAGTGCGAACGGCGGGACGCGGGGAAAACTTCCCGTTTTAATCTCCGTGCCCATCATCACTACCAGCCCCCACCCCACCCCAACCCGCTCCCCCCACCTCCACTGAGCCCCTTCAGTCGGGCCCAGTGGTAGAAACAGATGGCTGGACCCCTTCGCCGAAGGACGAAGCTCCGCCCCCTCTGCCTCCTGCCCCGTTGCCTTCGGCATCCTCCTGGATGGGCGACTCATCCTCATTCTGGCCGCCGCGGGACGTGACGGTGGTGGTCTCTGGTGAGGCGCTGTGGGACACCTCCTGCGGAGTGCAGCCCGGATGATTCTTGCGGAAGTGCTGGTTCAGGATGGCCTGGAAGGGGAAGCTTTTCCCACAAACGTGGCAGTGGAAGGGCTTGTTGCCTGTGTGCTTGCGGATGTGGTACTCCAGCTGGTCTTTACGCGTGTACTTCTTCCCGCACATGCGGCACACGAAGGGCGTGATGCCCATATGCAGACGCATGTGACGGTCCAGGCTGCCCTTCTGGTTGAAGGACTTGCAGCAGTAGATACAGGTGAGGCGCGGATTGTAACGGAACCAGCGGTCACCCACCTGTTCCCGCAGGTACTCCTCATAGCCGCCCATGTCGAACACAGCAGGCTCCTCTCCCTGTAGAAGAGAAAGGAGAATAAACAAGAGAATAACCTTCGGTTGCTGCCATTAAAGCCACACCTTGGCAGTTTGGTGGGGAAAAAAAATGTACAAGACTTTACATGTCTAATGAATGAATATTCATTAAGGGGCTACTCCAAACTCTCGTACAGATTTAGAACTCACTTGATTGATATCCTCAGCACTATCCACCAATAACCCTTTCAGCATTGCTGGTGAAGTACAGAGAAGCCTTACTACGCTGGAGAAAGATGTCCTTGCTTGTTTCTGCTCTTTTACTAAGCCTTGTTCTCCCGATGTTCAAAAGCTAAACAGTAATGTGTAAACTTAGCCTACAGGTAGTCCCACAAGGTGATGTAACACAGTGGTAAACACGCCCCTGTCCCAACTTCTTTGGAACGTGTTGCAGGCATCAAATTCAAATTGAGTGAATATTTGCAAAAAACAATAAAGTTTATCCGTTTGAACATTAAATATCTTGTCTTTGTAGTGTATTCAATTGAATATAGGTTGAAAAGGATTTGCAAATCATCTTCTCAGGAGAAGGCCATTTTAATGATAAAGACTAAGTAAGTGTGTATACATGGACTTGAGTACAGACCAGGGGTCAGCAACCCAAATATTAAGAAGTGCCATTTTGTCCTTTCAACAAAACTCTAACCACTTCGGGAGCCACAACATTTTATGGCCATTTTACCATCTTGGCTGTAAATTTGTCTCAGTATGTTCTAATGTACTAACATAGGCTGAAAAACGAAAACACAGACGTACTTCGCTCTGCTTCAAGCTTTAGCTCAGCTATAGCTGCATTTATCGCATCTCTAGCAGGAAACTTTTCCGCAAAAGAAGAACAGTTTCTTGTAAAATGTCTCTCAATATTCAACTTTTCACGAGGCTAATGTCAGCTTCTCATTCACCAGCTTCTCATTCACCAGCTTCTCATTCACCAGCTTCTCATTCAAATTTTACAGTTTCTCCTTAAATGAGGCGCCAAATTGTAAAAGCTGCTCCTTTTAAACTGGAACGGAAAAATTCGAACAAGAAGCTGGTGAACGTGTAACTGACTTCAGCTCCTTGACGTTTAGTGTTTGACAGTTTTTTCATTGCAGATTAAACGTATCAGAAAACCAGCTGGAGTGATTATAAATACAAATCTCTCAGTTCGTCTCCTAGGTGAGATGCTAGGTGTTGTCTCTGTTGCTATGGTGACCAGCAGTCTGTGTGCCGATCTTCAGGGTCAAGGTTGGTTAATGAGCAGTTATAGGCTACTTTAACTCCAGCGTTTAAGAACATTTACTGTTAAAAACTGTGTTAGAACAGCAGAGCTTTATTTTACTGCAAAGCCGGACTATTTTAATTTTACCGAAAACTCTAATTCTTCTGTGGAGCCACAACAGGGAAGAAACAGAGCTGCAAGCAGCTCCAGAGCCAAACCCCTGATATAGGCAATAAAGAATGCATCTGAGAAAACCCAGTACTTGTGACCCATTTTGTGCGCAAAAGACATCAGAGACTGTTTCTGTGTGGTTAGAGCATCTGAGGCTGAGACTAGCCTAAAGGTGACTGTTACTGTAGACTAGTTGTTATTAAGCTATTAAGCTGAGCTGTACTAAATTTGTCTTTTTTGTTTTCAACCTTGATGTAATCAAAAACATCCAATTTCAACTCACGTTCATGTTTCGTAAGGGAAGATGTTCTGTGTGTGTGTGGCTACAACAAAAGTCTGCTTAACAAGCAAGACAATGCTAAATTTTTTCTGCTCGTTGTATTCTGAAGTCAGACAAAATATCAGGTTGAATAAAGGACATGAGCTATGCATTAAAAGAAAGCACAGGTTACAAGGCAAAACTGGTTTACTTTATCCTTAAACGGTACATTTTCAAGCAATTAAACTGTCCACCTTGATCGGCAATCGCAACCAGTGCAACCTTTCAGTGATTCTCAATACCAATCAATCAGCTCACACCTATTACCCAGGCGAAAGCTGCAGTCTAAATTGTGCCTGTACTTTTGTACATTTTTGCAGACATCACTGTGCTATTTAATCTATATTTGGTTACTTATCTATGCGACACAGTGTGAGGCAAGCGTGAGCTGGGCATGCAGTTAGCATGCTGATGATTGGTGAGGTATAAGCTTCCATTCACTTCTATGTTGTAGTGCAAAACTAAGACACCCTACATGGTGGGAAATGTATGTGCATACAATATGCAGATAACCATAAACTGTACCATATGCATTAAAATGCTTGTTTGCTGAGCAAATTTCAGATTGCCTTCTGCATTATGCAAAAGGGTCTCAGCAAGAGCTTATCAACATCAGCCCTGCGAGAGGTGAACACAAGGTTTCGAACTGAATCAAGCCAATCCAGCGTGCTCTGCACAGATGTGCATTGGCATCAACATGTTTTGCTTTTATTTATTTTATTCACTATTCATGTACATAGTTTGCATGGAAATGTAGTACAAAAGAACCTAATCTGTTTTCTGCTTAAAGCTCCAGTCATGAGTCGCAGCTATACTTACTCAGGTTTCCCACTCTTTGTAGGAAATAACTTTCCAGGACAAATTCCAAGACAATTTCCATGACTGATGCACAGGACAGCTGTTGCTCATCTTAAAATGACACACAACTTCAGACATCCTTAACAAATGTTTGGCCTTAATGTTAATCAATAATCGTCGGATCACAGTTCTACTAAAATAAAAGAATTGAATGTGACATGCAAGAAACTGGTGTGTGTAAACTAAGGTAGCTTTATTCTACTGTCCACATGTGACACTGTAGCACTACAGTTTACAATTAGTAAGACTAAATGCTCAAACTAAGCATGCGCAGCCAAAATATGCCAAAGTACGCAAGAAAGAATATGTTGAAATAGGCAATCTTAGTGGCTTAATGGCTCAACATCTTCCATTTTATCCCAAATTTAATCCCAAAACTTCCAGGATGTGTAGGAGCTTAGTTATTAATACTGTAGCAGAGGCCTTCACAGAAAGAACAACGCTTCAAAATCCACTAATAATCCACAACATGTACTGGCTTATGTGAGGAAACCTGGCATATGTCCAAAAAGTAACATGGCCAAGGCTCCTAAAACTTTTTACTGCAGCGTTTATTTGTCAAATCGCTCATGTTTCCACGAGCTTTAGCACTACTACAAAATGACTTTTCCTGTGAAGCTACTGGTATTCAGGAAAATGTTTAAAAGGTTTTTGCCAGTTTCTTGTAAAAACCAGGGACGTGAAAATGATGTAGGAAGGTTTTTGTGTTGAATGAGTAATGGAGGCTGCCTCTTCAGATGAGCTAATGAGCCAACAGAGATAAAGCTGTAGGTACACTACATGACTTTTAAAGTCTTAACAGATTATAAAAAGACTGGGCATCCCACACTAAACAATTCAAACACTAAACAATTAGGAATCACACACTACTTAACTTTTAAGACGGTGCTGAACCGAACACAACTTGTGCAAACTCACTCATTGGCCCGTTACTAGGAGACGCAAATAAACAAACATGAAGTGGCTCGCGACTGCTACTGTTTGCACTGACACAGTAAAGAGGAAGCAGGTAAAAACATGATTTTTTTTTACAATTATGTACAACTCGACTGTACTCATGCCTTGAACTCTTGACAGGAGTGACTTCGCCTTTTTTGTTTGTTTAATTGTTGTATTTTCTTCTTTCATGGTCTAAGTTTTCATTGGCTGCAGGAGTCCCTTTAGATTGAGTCGTTGTTCAGTTTACACTAGATTACAATCAGAGTCGGGTAGAAAAAAAACGTTTGACAAACACAACCGATCTGAAACGTGATCGGAAGGCCAAAAATCGGGAGTCTGCGCCCCTCACACATGGCTCGATTCTCTCTCCAACTGTCTACTCTGACTGACCTACAAACCTGCAGACTACAGCTAGCTTGCACAGACTCAGCCAGACTGAGAATTGGGGCTAAAATCAGGGTAAAGTCATATTGTGTAACCCCGGCTTAAGTGTCACGAATGTTGATGAGAACTCACTGGACCAGTTTTGCAATTTTCTGGTTATTAACCAAACAAACATTGAATGTTAAGTGTTACATGCCAGCTGGTAATTACATGGGAATTATGTTACTGTCAGGGAAAATGAAAATTATGCATGTGGCTACAGGTTTTCATTCCAGCAAAGCAGGTGCAACGGTTCAAAGACTGAAACTAACTGATTTAAAGAGCAGACTCAAATGAGCTCCTGCTTGTTTAGAATGAAAACATGCACCCAAACCAGCCCTGTGTGGGTATGAATGATGACCCCAGCTATAAGCTATGGCTCTGAAGTGATCATAAGAAGCACTTTATAACTGAAATTTAATCACAATGATACCATTTACTGAGATAATTCTACAAACATCTATATTTACATTATGGTCCAAGATTAATAAGGACTATGAAATTTGTGCTTGTTTAATACATGTATTGTGACCCAGTTATCAGAACAGCATGATAACCGTTTTTGAGCTATAGAGCTCATGACTATGTTTCTGTACCTGAGAAGTGGGATGTCTCTGGTCGTCCACTCTTCCTGGAGACTCACTTTTGGCCCTAGGTCTTTCGGCCATCACCACCACGCTGCCTGTTGGGCTAAACCTGCAAGACACACAGACCGCCGCTATCATACCTTTCATATACCCACACAATACGGCTCAAACAGAAGCCAGATATAGCCATGATCTCCCCATTAACGTACTCTTGCATAGCAATAGTTAATAGTTTTGTGTGTGAACACAAAAACATGTACTAGACTGGACTTTGAGAACGGACAGACAATTTCATGTGTGTTTATTTTACTGTATTTTGTGGTCATCATCCAGTGCAGGTGTGGACAGAAGCAAGTAAATTAAAATGTAAATTATAAGGCAGAAAGATCAGGCCAGACACACTTTATCTGAGCAAAAACCAGTCTGGAATGTGAATGTAGCCTAAAATTGTGGATTCTAAAGAAGAACCCCCCGCTGTGCACATTCTCCAAAACACGCATTTCAACACACAAAGGTCATGGTATTTAGCTGATGAATTGGATTAGGTGCTTTATATGCAGGGAAGGGGTTCCCCCAGGACCAGAATTGGGAGCCAATAGCCTAAAGCATTCCAACAACTCACCTCTCAGACTCGCTGAAGCTGCTGGAGGGCTGGGAGCTCTTGGCTCTGGAAGCCCCGGTGACAAAGCCCTCCTGCACCAGTGTGCTGCGTCCTGAGGTGTCAATCATCATGGTGGGCCCCTCTTCCGCCCCGCTGCCCTCCTCTGCCGAAGCCTGAGTCTCCGCCCCAATCCACTCCTCCATCCGCTCCGTCTTGATGCGCAGACCTTCCACAACGCGCACTGCCTCCTCGCCGCCCCTCTCTACTTCAGGTCCCGTCTCCACATACCACTGGCCCGCCCGGTTAATGCGCAGTATGGGCTCCTTCCCCACCGAGGCCTCGGCGCCCAGGCCACTGTGCTCCACCACCTGTGGGCTCATGGATTCTCCAGACGGACTCACCTCACGGACCTCCCTGATGTCTCGGATGTCTAGAACCCCTCCGGCAGCACTGTGGGTGGTGATCACCCTAGAGCCACTGTGCCTGGGACTGAGTGAGCGGGAGCCTCCAAGCGTAGCTCCGCCCCTTTCAGACTCGATGGTCCGGCTGGCACTCCTGTGGGCCTGAGAGCCTGTCAGCTCCTCTTCCACATCAGCCAAGCTTATCTTAAAGTGGATGCCCTCTAAAATCTGCGTGCAGCGATCAATGATGTGCTGCATCTGGAGGAAGCTGGCCGCCGTCAGGTAGCTAATGATGTCAGCCAGCTGCAGACACAAGCGGCCGGTGTAGCAGAAAGACAGGAGCTGCTCGAACACGGACGGGTTCCGGATCACAGACAGCGACACCGTGCTCATCTCGCTAAGTGACATGTGGTCCCTGAAGTAAGGGGAGCTGGCAGCCAGGACCACTTTATGAGCACGGAAGCTCTGGCCCTGCACATTGACCACGATGTCGCACAGGCGGCCTTGCATGCGCAACTGATTCAGGTGAGAGAGAACGGAGTTGCTGAAGTCGGGAATGTCCAGCTGGATACTGCCTGCTCGCTCCATGCGGACTGCCTTCTGGGTGCTGCTAAAAGCTGATGCAGGAGAATACTTTGTGAGGCTGCAATCAAATTAAAGCAGTGTATACCAGTCGGTACTGTAAACATAGTGTAAATCAGTCATTTGAAGTCTGGGAGTACCCTTGCCCCGCACATTTCAGGGGCCAATTTTCTCAAACTTGGATTAAGCCTAGTTTTGGACTAAAGTGCAAAGGCAGTAATAAATCAATACTGTAAACTCTTTTTAGGCCAGGGTTAGGATTAATCTGGGTCAAGGAAACTGGTCCTTCAGAGCTTTTTCTGCTCAAACTCACTCACTTCATCTCAGGAAGCGCTTGTAAAGGGCTTTATACACCAAAATATGCAGGGCCGCAGCAGGATCAGGACTGAGGACCACTGCTGTAGCCCACCAAAAAGACAATTTGGTCTTTTTTCCTTGTCAAATCATCGGCTAGTGATCTAATCGAGCTAAAATCAGGTATTTCACACGAGAAAACACAAAACTGCAGAGCAGGTGGACCACACTGGAAAACAGCCATGGAGAGAAATCATTATAGCGCTGACATTACATGGAATTACATCGTTATAATAAATAATAAGAGTAACAACACGTGTAAAGTTCAAAAAGTCATCATTACATGATTTTGCCTTTGTCTTTAAGCTTTTAAAGCCAAGTTATGCCATAGTAAAGGAAATATATTACACAAGCAGCTTATTTAAGTCTACTACTTACCTTGTTTAATCTCAAACACAATTTTTCGGCACTTTTTGTTTATGGCTACTATCTGGACTTCGCCCTCCAAAAACAGGGTAAGTTACGAGATTAATTGGCGGCTAAAGTTGCCTTTATCCCTTTGCATAGATTTAACGTGAACGCTAAATGTTATCAGGCCACTCCGAAAAAGAAGCGGGGCCATGCTAATGACCGACTGCGCCGAACAACTGTGGCCGAAGCTCGTGGCCCCCAGGTCGGTCAAGACAGCGCGGTGCAGCGCGGCGTTTAGCCGGAGCTTCGTACAAGCAACCCGGCTACAGGGAGGCGCCTCGCCCGTTCCACACTAAGTTCCACACGTACGGACACGACGGAGCTCGTTTTCGTCCCCCTTTTTCAGCACGTACAGAAGGACTTAAGCGCTTCTCCCCTGCCTTTTAACCGCTTAACATTTTACTTCATCGCCCCCTGTTTGTTTCTTCCCCATTTCTCCATTTCTCTCTGTCTCTCGCCTTTCCCCCCCATATGTGAAACGAGCCGACGGTGACAGAAAATATGTTCTGGGAAATGTAGTTTCTCCACACCGCCTCACACGCAGATATGAACGGAAAGGCTGACATGTAAAGACTCATATTCCCATGATGCTTCGCACGAAGGCCACAGTAAGTGCAAAGGTGGGGGTGTAGTTTGGTTGCATTTTTGTTCATAAAGCTTTAGTCCATTTTTATGTTTTTGTCACTTTGACGAAATTTGGAGATTTAGGCATTTCATACACACACATTAGCCCACATTTAGCCCGTTTACCGTGAGCATTTGGTGTGTATAAAAGTACTGAAAACTGTACTTAAATCTGCTCCTCATTCAAAGCTACAACATGAAATAGGCTCTGAATGCAGCAGCCCAAATGCCAAAGTCAGCGTTTGGTAGGAGCTTTGCATCTTTATTGCTGAGTCAGTTCGACATTGTTAAAGGTTCATGTGGGCCTTTTTAGGAAGGTGGTTGAAAGGTAATGAATTTTCTTGCTTCATGATAGGCTTGTGCTTGGAAGGCCGTTTCTACCTCTGGGAAAAATATATATGGATTCAGGAAGTCATAATAAAAATTCTTATAATTACGTCTTAATATCTTATAATAATCTTATAATAACCTCATAATAGTGAGAAAAGCTTATAATTATGTGAATATAAGTCATAATTATGAGATATAAAGTCATAATTATGAGCTGCTAAGTCATAATTATGAGATTGAATTTCATTATTATGAGATACTAAGTCATTATGAGATACTAAGTCATAATTATGAGATTGAATTTCATTATTATAAGATACTAAGTCATAATTATGAGATGCTAAGTCATAATTATGACATACAAACTCATAACTTTCTCGTTATTATGACTTACTAAATCACTACATATTTTTTCCAGTGGTTGAAATGGGCTTTCATACTTAGACCCTAGATTTATGTCATATTTAGGCTGTTTTTATTTTCTTAAAAAGGCAAGCTCAAAAAAGCAGCACTCTGTCCAAAAGTATTCAGGCAGCCCTTCTAGTTAGTTAATGTAACTACTTTAAAGGGCCTTTATAGTGCAAAACTGAATTTCTTTTTCTTTTTTGGCATAAATAGTTTGATATAGTACATACACGTTATTAAAGTTTCAAAATGTACTATTCACTCCACTCCTTGCTGACCATATAAGGAAACTAAGCTGCAAAAACAGCTCATTTTGTATTGTTTTTGTGATGTCATAAAATCAACACATTTACAGTCACTCTGCCCATTCATGCTGAAGTTATAAGAAAACATGTCAGCCTGGACTGCTTTTTGAATGAAGCCTAATAGAGGGGAGACCAATCAGAATGGAGCTCATTTACATATATTAGTCTTAAAGGCACAGTAAGAAAGGAATAAAGAGAGGCTGAAAAATGATCATGTACAAATGAATGATGACTATTTTGGTACATAAAGGGCACAAACATCATTAAAGCCTATCTATGAATAAAGTTGGCTGGCTGTATGTCTGGCGTGCTTCGCTCTGTTCAGTATGGGTTTGTTCATCCTTGTGTGTGTTTTCTGTTCTCCATTGTTCCTAATTTCCCTTTTTCTTTCCTTTCCATTCACAAACAAGACTTTGCTGAACTTAGAAAAGGTCATTTCAATGCAATGATTGATGTTAGATAGAAGATCTGCATTCGTTATTTTAGGTTATTTTACTTTAAACGCTTTATTTGTTCTGTGAATTGTTTACAAGCATATTTGAACAGTCTTCACTTGTGGTTTTTGTGGAGTATTTGGATAAGAGATTATCTCGACAAACTCAGCTGAGTGTGCGGTGATGTCTGGATTAGATAGCTTGTAGTTTTCCTGTGAGAATGAGGCCGCGCATGACTGGAGAAGGCAGTAAGCCCTGCCTCAGCACGTCTCGGACGTTATTCAGCTCCGCAGCAAAAAACGAGTGCTATGTATGTAAAGTGCTCTCCAGTTCTCCAAACTGGAGGATGCTTGGATTAGCCTGTCCAGGTGATACTCTTACCTGGAAATCAAGCTTAGAGTTCACTCAAATTCTGGTACAGTCGCCCTGCTGGCAGTCAGTCAGGCCTCACTCTGATACAACTAAAACCAGGTTAGGTTAATTCAGTTAGATCTGCACCATCCAAATGTTTGCAGACACCTGCTGATCCAGCTGCTGGTCTGTAGTCCAGCGGTTTCTCTGCTTGCTTTGTTAGCCCTTTTTTACACTGTTCCTCAGTGGTCAGGACCCCCACAGGACCACCACAGAGCAGATTTTATTTGTATGGGTGGATTATTCTCAGTACTGCAGTAACACTGACATGGTGGTGGTGTGTTAATGTGTGTTGTGCTGGTCTGAGTGGATCAGACACAGCAGTGCTGCTGGAGTGTTTAAACACCTCGCTGATGGATTGAGAACCACAAATATCAAACCAACAGCGTCCTGTGACCACTGATGAAGGACTAGAGGATGACCAACACAAACTGTGCAGCAGCAGATGAGCTGTCGTCTCTGACTTTACACCTACAAGGTGGACTGACAAGGTAGGGGTGTCTAATAGAGTGGACAGTGAGTGGACACAGTGTTTAAAAACTCCAGCAGCACTGCTGTGTCTGATCCAGTCAGACCAGCACAGCACACACTAACACACCACCACATCAGTGTTACTGCAGTGCTGAGAGTGAACCAACACCCAAATAGTACCTGCTCTGTGAGGGTCCATGGGGGTCCTGACCACTGAAGAACAGGACAAAAGGGGGCTAACAGAGTATGCAGATTAACAGATGGACTACAGTCTGTAACTGTAGAACTACAGAGTGCAGCTATACAGTAAGTGGAGCTGATGAAATGGACAAGTGTAGAAACAAGGTAGGTGTACCTAATAAAGTGACTGCTCAGTAAGTGTATATGAATTGCAGAGATAAAAAAAAAATTAAATGTAATAAATGTAACAATGGAAAGTGCAAAGCATTTAATAGTAAATTGGTAAACCATATAATGCACGTTAATCACAAACTGAAATGGATTTGCTCCTGTTTTATCATGTTGGAGTGTGAACTGTGTTTCAGACAGTAACCAGCAGATGGCGGTCTCTGAGCACAAATGTGGTCCATTCCATATACTGTAAAGCATTTTTCTTTGGTGTGGTGGTGGTCTTGCTGTTCTATTGTACAGCACTGTAGTGCACCAGTTGTTTCCCTTCAGTCTAGACTGATATATTCAGTTATCAATGTATTTATTCTATGATGATGTTAACCGTTTTAGCTCATAGCAAACTGATGAACTAAAGTGCTTCATATATTAAAGGGAGATATATTTGTATATGCATTTCAAAGAATGTGTCACAAAGAAGATGTCACTTAAAATATATTCACATAATGCTGATTCTTGAAATTTACATAGGCAAATTTACATATGCAAAATTTTTGGTGCCCCAGTCAAATGACCTGTTTTGTTGGTTTTATAAGTGAAAGTAACTGAACACATCCCCTACAGATACACACTTTGGCACATTTTAATGCAGAATTGCTGTTTATTTACAGAATTTTAACATATTGAGAAAAGCCAAAACATAAAATGTGGCCTGTGCAAAAGTTATGGCACATTTAATACTTTAAGGTATCATATATAATATATACATATATATATATATATATATATATATATATATATATATTTTTTTTTTTTTTTTAACTCATCAAATAAATAGAAATCATCCACTAAAATTTGCAGAAAAATATCACATTTCAGTGTGTTCTCTTTTGAGGATGTGTTAAAGTATTTCCACTTCAAAAATCAACAAACCAGGTTGACCAGGTTGTCCAGTTTTTCACAAAATACAGCTGTGTCTATGTATAAGGACATGCACAGAGTTCTGCTTCAGTAAGTCTCGAAAGCCTTGTTTTTACAGCAAATATTTATTGACAAACTAAACCACAGGTGTTACAATGTGCAAAAACGAACAACAGGGACAAAATGGGCTCATGGCTGGCCTCAATGGATCCATATTCCTGAAAACAATACATTTAGAACCACATCTAAGGTCCACAGACGCTGTGTTGACAGGGAGGCCGACGATGGAGACATTAGAAAGAAAGGGCTCTGTTTTCAGGTTCACTTTCCCTGCATCTATTCATAATGCATGACCCACCGCCACAGCTTACTTCCATAGATTTGAACCATGTTACATTGCAAAGGCAAAAGCCGCCTCCGTTGGGAGACGACAAGAACAGACCACATGCATCAGCTACAGCACACAATGTACTGAGATCTATTAGAATAATGGTAAGAAACACAATAAGAGCATGAATTATAGACAATACATTGTCCTCTAACCCTCGTCCACGTCATGTTTTCAAAGATAAATTAATACTGGCAACTACTGTACAAGTACACTGAATGTCTACAACAACTGTTTACCTGATGTACAAGTGAGATCGAACAAATGGCCAGAATACATTCTCAAACAGGGGTTGAATAAATCTCACTAAGACCACCGTGTTAAGCCAAAGAAACACAAGTACCTTTTTTTTTTCTTTTTTTTTTTTTACTGTATTTCTTTAATTTAATTTCCATGAAATGGTACAAATGAGCATAACAAACTATTTTTTTAATCAATCCATTATCAGAAGAGTCAGTAAGGCCTATGATGGCTCTCAAAGAGCACTTTTACAACAAGTGCTATTCTAAATGTTCCTCGGACTGGAACAAGGTTTCGTTTCGTTTTCCGCACAACATGAAAGAAAAAACAGGACGATGGGTAATACTGATTAATCAAGTTTACGCAGTTTGTTAAGTGCTTCCCTATTTTTCGCTGTGGAATCGGAGGAAGACGGAGGTTCAGTGCTGGACGTCCTTCAGAAGTGGCAAAAAAAAAGAGTCTTAAAAACGAGCAGCACTTTCCAGTTCACACAAGGGCTCCTGGATTTTTTTCATTCAATCTCAGTTTCTCCCAGTTTAGCCCTTTTCCGGTGGCATTTTCACACAAGATAAAAGGCGTAGAAACAGTTCAAGCACTAATCCAACCCACCCGTACACACACTGTACGTGCTACCAGACAAATATCCACACTTCACATACACATTCACTACATAGGACGGGGAGAAATGTACAGTCCCTTTAAGACAGGGTGTCTAATTCTGGTTCTGGAGGCCAGGAGTCCAGCACAGTTTAGTGATTAGATGTGTTTTGACAGGGATCACCAAATTGCGCAGGGCTAAGGATGTGTTCACATTGCAATGGCGCAAATCAGTTTTTTTGCCTAAATGTGTTATTTTTTTTGGGTAGTGTGAACACAAACATCAGATCTTAACCACTTTTATATGTGGTCCAACATGCATATTCAATGCATGGCCATGAGTCTGTAATGAGAACGCCCAGATCAGAAGCAGGCAAAGCAAAAAAATCTGGATCGATATGCTTGTAATGTGAACGGAGCCTCCAGGACTCAAACTGGACATCCTCAATTTAAGAAGAGGAGGTGATGTTCCCCGAGGACACAATGGTCTCCCTGGGTGAGTATTCGGGCTCGTCCTTGTTGGGGTGCGAGGAGTTGTCCGACTTGCTACGGCTGAACTCTGCCCCCATGATGGGCCTGGAGAACTTGCCGGAAGGCTGGCTGCACACCTTGCTGCACAGCAGCATCTTGATGAAGGCACGGCGCATCTCGTTGCTGGTGAGTGTGTAGATGAGCGGGTTCATAGCTGAGTTGAGGACAGCCAGGGCCAGGAACCACTCAGCCTTATAGAGGATGTGGCAGGTGCGGATCTCACAGGCCACGTCCAAAAGCAGGAGGATGAAGAGTGGTGCCCAGCAGGCGATGAAGCAGCTCAGCACAATGATGACGGTCTTGAGCAGGGCCATGGACTTTTCCGAGCTCTTGTTAGCACTGCGGCCATTGGAGACCTTGCGGAAGACCAGCTTGCGGCTGCGTGTGCGCACCAAGGTGTAGATACGAGCATAGAGCACCACGATGGCCATGAGGATGACACTGAAGACGGTGGTGCAGAAGAGGATGTAGGTCTTGTGGTAGAGTGGCAGCACAGTGGAGCAGTTCTTCATGCTCTCGATGCAGTTCCAGCCCATGACAGGCAGTCCGCCCAAAATAGCGGCAATGAACCACACCGTGCTGATCAGCATGAAGACGCGCCACGTGTTCCCATTGTTGTGGAGCTTCATCTTCAGCATGGTGAGATGACGCTCGATGGCGATGGCCAACAAGCTGAAGACTGAAGCGGCCAGGGCCACGAACATGCTGCCCTCCCGGAAAAACCACTGCGTCGGGCTCAGTCTGTATGTGTTGGCTCCTGAGAGCAAGATGTTGGCAGTGTACACCACGCCCGCCAGCAAGTCTGACAGGGCCAAGTTCCCAATGAAGTAGTACATGGGCTTGTGGAACTTCTTGGTCTTCCAAATGGTGAGGAGAACCAGCACGTTCTCCATGATGATGAAGCAACATACGATGATGAACACCACAGAGTCGGCCTTGAGCCCAGACTCCTTGTCCGTTTTGCGGAATTTCCCTGTGAAGTTGTAGTGCTTGGCTATCAGGTCCAACTCCTTTGAGTCAGCCATGGTCCCGCTGTGCCTGAATGGTTTTACGATCCACAACCTGTGCAGTCCACCCTTTAGTCCACTGAGGGGCACTGGTGGACCAAGGCAGCTTAGACTCCAATTCTTTTTTGGCGTGATGTCATGTACAGACTCCTAGGTAAGGTAAAAATCCTCAGTGTGGAAGAATATCAGCAAGTCCAGGGACGACATTGTGAAAAGACTGAAAGGAACAAACAAACAAGTGAGTAAACAAGAAATAACATCACATAAATATCATGACATTACGTTTAAATGAAAGCAGATTAGAGGCGCACTGAAAATCTTCTTTATTCTTTATTACGGTGTTGAAACATTGGTGGACTATGCTTAATTGAGGAGGAAAATAAAAATTTGTTATAGTTTAAGTTGTCCAACAAGAATTTGGCTACTGGAAATGTCGAAGCAGCTGCTTGACATGAGCTATATCCCAAAATCTTCTTCATATTACAGAAGTCAAAAGTATAATTACATGTTGTTAAGGTTAGGGTTCATTGATTTAGGGTGAGACTAATGATATGTGCTGTATGCTGCTCCGCTAACCTGCCTGCATGCAATTTGCCACTTAAACTAGTAAAAGATTTGCCGTAAAACATCTATATAAATCCCAACACACTGATGTGTCAGAGTCTGAAACTGCTCAGTCTCACCCAAACTCACTACTTCATCACGGGCAGGTGAGTGAAAGTCCTAGTCAAAAGCAAAGCCGGACACCCAAAGAGGCGCATTCACTTTTCCCTTGTACTACTTGTTAAGCGCCTCTGATCTAAATCTGAATCATCTCCCCTACAGTGTCTAAAGATTGTAAATATGCCATTATGGAGTTCCAGAAGAGTTCTTACCTCCACACTGTGGGAAAAAGCCCTTAAACCCGGTTCTCCAGATGCAGCAGCTTCTCTACACCCTGAGCTTCGTGTCTCGTACTGAACTACCAAGTCAGATCTCCAGAGCCCCGACCACCGGCACAGAGCAGCTCCGCCCACCATTGGGCGACAGGAACGCCCCCCTTTGCTATCATCACAACCTCATTATTCCAGTTGGGCTGAAGGAGATGACAGCACGGACCACTTTAGATTCCTGAAGAAATGCCGAAGCTTGAGTGGGGATTAAACATAGGCTAATGTGTATGTTTTTGTTTAAGGTTATCATTTTTTTACATTATTTTTCATCCTTTTTCATCAACAACAGCCAACAACATCAAAACAATTTTAATGACTGCTACTCATAACAATAGTAATTTTGTATTGTTGTTATTATTACATAATAAGCATATAATAACAACCATGTTATATGAAATATTGTTAATTATTCATTCCATTAATAATATAGCAATTTATAATAACTATTGTTATTAATAATGAGGTCATCTCACAGCTGGTGCTTCCCAGAGTAAGAAATCATAGGATCAATATCACCGGCTATTAATGCTATGATACTATTGTTGACACTGTCATTTAGTATTGTATACAACAACTACTACTACCATTACTACTATTATTAATAATAATAATAATTATAATAATAACGACAATAATAATAGTTAGTAATGATGATCCCATTGTTCCTTGAGAATGCACCAGCTGTGGCAGGACCCCATGCCCCAAGCTCTGAGACCTGAGGTAGGTCAGCACAGCCAGACCACCCACCCCCACCCCATCCCTCTGCTCCAGTTTTTTCTGCACATTAATCAATTCTGATGGCCAGCCGCTCCAGTCCCCACTGCTCCTCCACCCCAGGGGAAGCCCTGGTGGAGAGATATGGCACTGTGACTCCCAGAGGCAGGAGCATGGGGGTATTTGGTAAGGGGGGGTGGGCTGGGGGTTGGGTGCTCATTGCTGCGTCAGGGATAAATACTGCGAGGCCCATCTTCATGGTTGACTTGAAGGGGTCTAGTGATTAGTTTTGCTCATAATCAAGGATTATTAAGCCAGAGACCCCTTTCATTTATTTAATTTCCAGTCAAAAAGTAATATAATAATAATAATGACAATAATCTTAAATTATATAATCAGAATCAGAATCCTTTATTGATCCCAGAGGGAAATAGCACTTTTAATGCCAGCAGCTCAAAGTACTTTACATTTTACATTTTAGATGCTTCTTAAAAGTGAGCACTGAGCTTGACTGTCTAATAAAACGTGAATTGAGCTCCACAGTTTAGAAGCAGAATAACTGAGCCTCTCCATGTTTTCTGCATTTTATGGAAGGTGGTTGCAGAAGGTCAGTATCTCCAGATCTAACCTGCTGGAACATAAACAGGCAGAAACTCTGTGATGTAAGTGGTGCTTTAATGTCATTTAGAGCCTTAAAAACTCTGGAAAAAAAAAACTGGACTCTGGGGTGGTCTGTCCATTGTTCAGTGTCTTTGTTTGATGTGTCCGTCTCCTTTTCTCAGTGAGGTTCTTCTTGATCATCTACACACCCTTTCAGACCCACAGCACCGAGTCGTCTTCTCACAGTGGAAGGATGGACAGAAACACCTGTGGATGTTTTCAGATCTGAAGCAGCTTCATTTTCTCCGCTCTCTCAAAGATGAAAGCTTGAAGATGAAGTGCTGTTTATCTGATGGGGACAGTTTTGGTGTCTACCAGGTCATGCACGGTTCTTTGCAGTCCTCTCTAATCATTTTATGTCCAGTTTGGAAACTTTTGACTTGCTCTTCCTTATGAAAACTGATTATTTTACATCTAATCTTCTCAAACACATTCTCTGAAAAAATGAAATGGCCATTTTAACAGGAACTGAAATAAATGAGGATATTCTCTGACTTTTCTCAACATTGTACATCACTTAAAAATAAACCAGAGCCTCTGCCTTTGTCTCTTTACTTTAAATTATGCTCTGTGGTAGATTGTGGGTTGTGTGTAACGAACGGGTGGGTTTCCTCCACCCATGCTGATCTAAAGCATCTTTAAGTGAGGAGAAGTATGTGGTTTCTTAATTTAGTGCCTCTTACGTTACTGTTCATTGTTTATTACTGACACTCCCCACTTTTATCCAGCCACATTCTCTCCCTTCATCCTCCTCTCATTCATAACAGCAGGCTGATAGGAAAATCAGCACAGGCCTGCATGGGAAACAAACAGGCTGTGAAAAGCCTGAAGTTTAAAGGGCCCAAATCAAGTAAAACTGAATATTCATATAATAACATATAAGGTTTAATATAGCGTGTTAACATAGTTTCAAAATGTACAGTTAATTTCTCAGTTCATACAGTCCATATATGCAAACTAAGCTGCAAAAACAACCTGTATTATATTCATTGTTTGTGATGTCACAAAAACCATCCCATTTACATATATCCTCTTCCTACTCTACAGCAGTTTAGCTCCACCCATTCACACTGAAGTTATATGGGGTGTTTGAAGCCGGACTGCTTTCTGAACCAGGCTCAATACAGGACAGCCAATCACAGCTTACTGACGTTTCATTCTTAAAGGCACGGTAACTGTTTAATTCGAAGGGATAAAGAAAGGTTGGAAAAATGATCATGTAGAAATGAGTAATGGCTTTTTTTTGGTACCATCCATCCATCCATCTTCTAAGCCGCTTCTCACTCAGGGTTGCCATAATTTTGCCCCCCAAAAACATACTAAATTCAGGGGCTCCCAAACTTTTGCACATGACTGCATCTTATAAGGGAAAAAATAAAATACAGAAAAACTGGACTTTTAAAGAGTCACAGCCACGGCAAAAAAACCTGAATAACAAACCCAACCTGACCCTGAAAATGGTTTCTTCTGGAAGCAGCACATTTCAGGATTGTTCTGGCCCGAGGTCAAGGTCAGCGAGGTCATGGGTCACAGCTCTGGACTCCCGTGTGAGACCCCAAGCAGCTGAGCTATTTTTTTGAGGTTTGGGGGGGCATAACCCCCTGCTGACGGAGGAGATTAAGGAGGCGAAAACACCCAGGCTGAAAATGGGGAGAGCAGGAAAGAGTGAGAGTGTAAACTGAGACGTGGGTTTTTTATAAAGACCCCCTGCTTTTACCTACACGGCTGGTTCGCATGTCTGAGAGAAGGCCGGATGGTAGGCCTGTCTAGAGACGGTGGGGGGCTGCCCTCTGCATGCACTGACAGCATCAACTCGTGTGCTTGTTCACGTCCCTGGAAAGTACAGACACTAAACAAGCGCGTGTGAAGTATGTGGCCAGAGAGATTTGTTCTCATCGCAGCTTCCATCCCACATGCTCTCTCTCTCTCTGAACATGCTTTCCTCTTCCCTCCACATGGCATGTGTTTCCTGTCAGCGCTGCGTCCCTGACCAGCACTCACACAATCTGCATCCATTAAAGGGGACTAGTACAGAAACATGCAGGGTTCAGGAGGTGGGGGTGTTGCATGAGACCCCAGCATAAATCATTCAGTGCTAAAATTACAGTGCTGCCCTGTCCTGGAGTTCAAAGTGGAAAAATGTGACAGCACATACAGTGCATCCACCTGGAACAGGGCCGTTTTGGGGGTCCCAGGTGAAATCCTGTTTTGGGGCTACTGCTCAGTACAATCATAATATTGTGTTTATGCAAGAATGAAAATCAATCAATGCCTAAGTTTAAAACTACACACAAATTCAGAAATAAAGGAACTAAGCGATCTCTGGGGCAGTGCCCCTCTTATCACTGGGGTGGGACCCTCAGTGGTACATCTCAGTACCTATAGTCAGGGAACATAACTGAACCATAAATCACTGAAATGATATGTTCTAAGTTGTACTGACTCCACACCCCGTCTCACCTCCAGGACTTTTATTCTACTTTTCTGTTTTTAAACATTTGGTTATGAAAAGGTAAAATTTAATCTTTTCACCTGGGAAAACTTATTTAAGGTTCACAACTAGACCTTAAAACCACTGCTGTACCTTTGAGGGTACATTTACATTGTTTGTACCTTGATAAATGAAAAATGTACCTGCACAGAACCTTTATTTCTAACTGTGTATGCAAGATTTAGGGATTTGGGACCTCCCTCTTTCATGTAGAAGAACATTTGTAGCCTGGGCTGTGCTTCGGACCCTCTTCCCTGAGGGGATGAATCTGGTGATTGAAATAAAAGAGAACTGTTTTGCAGATATGAGTCAGTGTAAAGTTAATTTTGTATTTGAGATCTGAAGATTAAGCTGGACCTTCTTTATAAGCCTGTGAGTGTGAAGAAATATGAGGTGGTCTGAAAAACTCTGAGCCAATTCTAATGACTTTTAAATGACTATTTCAAGCTTTACTGGGTGACTTGCAGCAGCATGGACTTCATGTTTTAGCCTGTTCCCCTGACTTAGTTAATTTCTTTAACAACAAAAATGACATAGTGCAGCTTTAAGAATGCTGAAGGAATTGGTGGTCTAGTGGATAGGATTCGGTGCTCTCACCGCTGTGGCCTGGGTTTGATTCCCGGTCAGGAAACTCCTCTGTTTCTTTTGGGGCAGTCATGGACATTCACATGTTATAATGCATTCATAAGACATTCATAACTATGGCTATAAATATTAATAAAAATGAATTGCACGTTATAAGCATGCTGATTATGCATTATGAATTGTTGAATGCATTATAAGTACTATTCATAACAAATTATAAGCTTTCATAAGTTGTATTTGCTCACTCTAAGTAAAATGACGTGTACTGTACTAAAGCCTCCTCCAGTGTTAAGAGTGAGGCTTCAACTTGAAGTATTTACTGAAGAATTTACTCAAACACTAAAGCATGCACAATAAAGCACATTACAGGCTTCAAATGTCAGATTTTAAACTAGTAATACCATCAGTAGGTTTTTTGTACTTGAAAAGCACATTGTAGCAGTGATTCTAGGCTGGACAGCCTGCTTGGAGCATCTGAATACTCAGGACTGAAGCCCAGAAGAGCCCTAAAAAATAAAGATAAACTTTGTATTTGTCTTTACTTTACGCTCTCCAAGCTGAGATTGACTTCTTTGGCACTGACAGCATAACATGTTATTAACACTACTTATAATGTATTATATTACCAATTCATTATGTATAATAAACATGGCTATAAAGTGTAAAATGTAAGCCTTATGAATGCATTATAACATGTTATAAATGTGTTTATAGATGCTTACAAACATGACATGCATAGAAAGTGTTACCACAAATACATTTTCATCATACAGCAGATTAGCTCCACCCAGGCATATTGAAGCTCTAGGGACTGTTTCAGAATGATGCAAAATACCAGGCAGCCAATCAGGACTCATTTATCGTATCTCAGTCTTAAAGACACAGTAACAAAAACAGCCTATTTCATTCTAAGGGATGAAAAGAGGGTGGAAAATGGTCTTGTAAATGATTTATCACTGCATTTGGTACCTAAAACCACAAAAACGTTACGAGCGGGCCTCTAGGGGAAAATGTAGCATATGGACCCTTTAAATCGTCGGGATGCATGCCCCCGTCGTCCCTTAGATTACTACCCTGGTGGAAAGTTTGCACTTAATGTCCCATTGAAGTGAAACCTGCATGTCTGGCGAAAGTAACTGCATGTCTGGTAAGTTCAGGTGCAGCTTTCTTGCTAGACGCAGAGGAAGAGAGGGAGGTACAGAGATCCAGCACCTTCTCAGATGCAGACGCAGGCTGTAAAAATGCCCCGAACATTTACTCACAGCGCTGACTGGGCCTCATAAAACATTCCTGAGGAATATGATCTCAGGAAAGCTACAACAAATGAATGGAGAAGTCAGAACTGAAACTCAAACAGCATTCACACACGTCATATACTGCCTCCTTAACGAGGCCACATGGGGCTTTTACGCTGGGCTGCATCGTAAAGGTGGACTTTAACTGACTACAAGTGAGTGAGAAAGTGAGGTATGTTTAAAAGAGGGAGGCATTGACTCCCCCAGATGTATTTGATAACTGAACACATCTGATCGTGTGAGCACACCATGAATTAAGCAAGCCGTATTTGTTTGATATTTCGATTAGCACAAATAAACAGTCTCTGGAGCTCTGCAGGCATTAGGTCACCAGTAGGTCAACCAAGGAGAAGGAAACTTCAGATAGCAGATAAGAATCATCCAAACTGTGCTCACCTCCTCCCCTGATGCCCAAAAAAAAGGGCACTCTGTCCTCCCTCTCCTCCTTTGCACATACTGTCTTATAGTGTACTGTAATACTGAAGTCATACAGTCTAATTACATATTGAATTACAGTCTAATAGTGTACTGTAATACTGCAGTCTCACACTATACTAACAGTGAATTACAGTCTAATAATGTACTGTAGTACTGTAGTCATATAGTCTAATAACATATTGAATTACAGTCTAATAGTGTACTATAATACTATAGTCATACAGTCTAATAACATTGAATTACAGTCTAATAATGTACTGTAATACTGTAGTCATCCAGTCTAATAACATATTGAATTACAGTCTAATAGCGTACAATAATACTATAGTCATCCGGTCTAATAACATATTGAATTACAGTCTAATAGTGTACTATAATACTGTAGTCATCCAGTCTAATAACATTGAATTACAATCTAATAGCGTACTATAATACTATAGTCATCCAGTCTAATAACATATTGAATTACAGTCTAATAGTGTACTATAATACTGTAGTCATCCAGTCTAATAACATTGAATTACAATCTAATAGCGTACTATAATACTATAGTCATCCAGTCTAATAACATATTGAATTACAGTCTAATAGTGTACTATAATACTGTAGTCATACAGTCTAATAACATATTGAATTACAGTCTAATACTGTACTATAATACTGTAGTCATACAGTCTAATAACATATTGAATTACAGTCTAATAGTGTACTGTAATACTGTAGTCATACAGTCTAATAACATATTGACTTACAGTCTAATAGCGTACTGTAATACTGTAGTCATACAGTCTAATAACATATTGAATTACAGTCTAATAGCGTACTGTAATACTGTAGTCATCCAGTCTAATAACATTGAATTACAGTCTAATAGCGTACTGTAATACTGTAGTCATACAGTCTAATTACATATTGAATTACAGTCTAATAGCGTACTATAATACTGTAGTCATCCAGTCTAATAACATTGAATTACAGTCTAATAGCGTACTATAATACTGTAGTCATCCAGTCTAATTACATATTGAATTACAGTCTAATAGCGTACTGTAATACTGTAGTCATACAGTCTAATAACATTGAATTACAGTCTAATAGCGTACTATAATACTGTAGTCATCCAGTCTAATAACATTGAATTACAGTCTAATAGCGTACTATAATACTGTAGTCATCCAGTCTAATAACATTGAATTACAGTCTAATAGCGTACTATAATACTGTAGTCATCCAGTCTAATTACATATTGAATTACAGTCTAATACTGTACTGTAATACTGTAGTCATCCAGTCTAATAACATTGAATTACAGTCTAATAGCGTACTATAATACTGTAGTCATCCAGTCTAATTACATATTGAATTACAGTCTAATAGCGTACTGTAATACTGTAGTCATACAGTCTAATAACATTGAATTACAGTCTAATAGCGTACTATAATACTGTAGTCATCCAGTCTAATTACATATTGAATTACAGTCTAATAGTGTACTGTAATACTGTAGTCATACAGTCTAATAACATTGAATTACAGTCTAATAGCGTACTGTAATGCTGCAGTCTCACAGTCTAATTACATTGAATTACAATCTAATAGCGTACTATAATACTGTAGTCATCCAGTCTAATAACATATTGACTTACAGTCTAATAGCGTACTATAATACTGTAGTCATACAGTCTAATTACATATTGAATTACAGTCTAATAGCGTACTGTAATACTGTAGTCATCCAGTCTAATAACATTGAATTACAGTCTAATAGCGTACTGTAATACTGTAGTCATCCAGTCTAATAACATTGAATTACAGTCTAATAGCGTACTGTAATACTGTAGTCATCCGGTCTAATAACATATTGAATTACAGTCTAATAGCGTACTGTAATACTGTAGTCATACAGTCTAATAACATATTGAATTACAGTCTAATAGCGTACTGTAATACTGTAGTCATCCAGTCTAATAACATATTGAATTACAGTCTAATAGCGTACTGTAATGCTGCAGTCTCACAGTCTAATAACATATTGAATTACAGTCTAATAGCGTACTGTAATACTGTAGTCATACAGTCTAATAACATATTGAATTACAGTCTAATAGCGTACTGTAATACTGTAGTCATACAGTCTAATAACATATTGAATTACAGTCTAATAGCGTACTGTAATACTGTAGTCATCCAGTCTAATAACATATTGAATTACAGTCCAATAGCGTACTGTAATGCTGCAGTCTCACAGTCTAATAACATTGAATTATAGTCTAATAGTGTATTGCAATGCTGCCAATGCATTTTAGTCATTTAGAGATTTAAACTGTCCACATCAATAATCAATAAAGTCTGCTTTAGCTTTCTGGACAGAAGTTCGAGCTGCTTCTAACAGGCCATGTTATCCATTACAACTCACAACAGAAATACACAAGTGACCATGTAAGCTTGAACTTTACACGTTATCTCACATGCTGAGGCTACCACATGCTCTTTGTTTCACTTGCTGTGTTAAATTCCTGCGCACTAATCAGCAGCACATGGCCAGCTGTTGGATGCCCAGGAATTCCACTCTCCCCCTGCCAGAAGGAATTGTTTTCCCAAAACCTTTGACAAGGTTCCCAAGCCAGCCTTATGAGAGCAAATTCCAAATCCCTCACTTAGGCCTAATTACAGTGAGGCAACTTCCATGCAGTATGACCTAAACATTTCCATTTCAGTACAAGCTGAAGGCCACAAGCTTGAGTAAAACCTGTTGTCTGCGAAATTATGCTCCCCACTGATGTCACTGTCATATCAGAACCTTGTAAACTACAGTTTATGTTTATGCCCATTAATGACATCAGCTGTGAAATATTTTACAGATAAAAAACAACTTTTCCAAGTTTTGTTTCACAAAAGTTTTCCTATTCTTAAAAGTTACCATTTAGGAGATCTTTAGAGAAACTCTAAGGTGCAGATTTACTAAAAGAGGTGCTGGTGCTAAACACACGGTCTACAGTCTACAGACACTTTGGGCTAGTAGGGGCCGCCAGTTCGGCAGGTAATCTACGAAGAATGTCAATGGAAATGAGACTCCTTAATCAACATATGACCAGTGAAAAACTGCATAAGCACATGTTTGTTTCATATGCTTTTTGTATGAAAAACCAATTTCTGCCAAAAATAAAGGTTTCGGGTTCAAACTGTGGCTCATTAGGTTGAATTAAATACTTTCTCAAACTTTTGCCTTAATATGTCAAAGTAATGACAAAGATATTCCAATATGATAGATAATTAATTTGAACAACAAAAATTGATACACATTTGTCCTCTGTTGGTGGGATGACCTGGACCTCTGTGCGAGTGCATTCGGAAGCCACGTGATTTTGTAAAATCACTGTTTTATTTCAAAGAGCACACTCAGGTTGTTTGAGAACTGGTTGGTTTTGAGGTTAACCTCTCAGCTAAATGCAGTACAACAACGAACGGCTGCAACATTTCAGATGAACAAACACGAAAGCCACAGCGTACATGGATAACTAAGTAAAGAGTAGCTTTAGTCTTGCAGGGATTACAGAGCCAAAGAGTTTCAATGTTTAATTTTTTCAAATATACCCAAAGTATTTGGAAATAGCAGTGTGCAACAGAAGAAAGGAGGTGCTCCATTATAATAATCTCATCCCAGTGTTTTTGTACCTTGAGAGAGAAACTCCCATAAATGCAACACAATAACCCAAAAACTGCAGAAAAGCAGCAACTGCCACTTTAATGTTGTTATCAGTGCTAAAGAACCAGTATGCCTGCTTGATTAATCATAACAGCTGCGTTTTGATGCCAAATTAGGGTTTGTGAAGGTGCACAATGTTGGTTAATCTGCCCCTAATGTGGGTCACTCTCACTCTTCAAATCCTTACTCTCAGGTCAGTCCTTCCAGACCAAACTCTTCATTCATTTAAAGTTGAATGTACATTCAGGATGATGTGGGATGTTAAAGCTTCATTTATACCGTGACACAGTTTCTGATTCAGCTCCGCTGCTGGTATTGTACAGCACATTACTCAGTTATGTGTCACCGTGGTTAACATGGTGACAAATGTAAGTGAATGACTCAGAGTGAGAGTGGGGAAGACTTTGGCCCAGCAGGTCACCCCCTGCCCTTTGTAGTCCCGCCTAAATCCCAGCGAGACGTGATTCGGCTCTGTGTAAGCTTCGCACTGACCGTTTGTTAAAGAGGCTTTGCAGATTTCTGAACAATAGTGGACTTTGTGTTTTAAACGCAGGCAAAACTGACCACATACACACAAAGTCAGACTTGAGCATTATGTGTGGAACAGTTGGGCCCCAATTTTTGCACAGAAAGAAAGAAAGAAATGAAGCGAGCAAGAAAGAAAGATTTGCGGAACTGGAGACTGAACACTGGATGCTTGCACCTCGAATCTAGGGAATTTACAAAAGGTCAGCAATAAAGGTTAAAGGTTTGATATGAAGCTGTCAGTATTACTCAAATAAACGGAATTTTTCTACTTGGAAAATAGAAACGGAACGTTTTCATGCATATTTCAAATTCTCTACATTAACATTTCTTGTGTAGAGCTAGACCTTCAGTACAGGCCACAAATGTCAAAACGCTAACTTCCGCCAGCGCCCTTATGCAATTCTAGCAGCATGTTAGCGCTAAGCTAATGGCAACCCACATTTATTTGATTTTACAAGAATCCTGGTATAAAGCTACTGCTGCTGTTTTCACACACTGGTCAGGCTACCGCTCATACTCACAGTCAGTGACCTGTTTAGAAGTTTCAGAAGACCTAGAGTGAAGTGTTTACTCAAGAAATTGGTCACACCCTCTCCTTCTTCTTCTTTCGGCTGCTCCCTTTAAGGGTCGCCACAGCGGATCATCTGCCTCCATCTTGCCCTATCCACTGCCTCCTCTACTTTCACACCAACCATCTCCATGTCCACCTTCACTACATCCATAAACCTTCTCTGAGGTCTACCTCTTCTCCTTCTGCCCGGCAGCTCCATCTCCAACATTCTTTGCCCAATATATCCACTATTCCTCCTCAACACATGTCCAAACCATCTCAACCTGGCTTCTCTGGCTTTATCTCCAAACTGCTCCACCTTCACTGTCCCTCTGATCTGCTCATTTCTAATCTTGTCCAGCCTTGTCACTCCCAACGAAAATCTCAGCATCTTCATCTCCGCCACCTCCAGCTCAGCCTCCTGTCTTTTAGACAGAGCCACAGTCTCCAAACCATCATAGCAGGACGCACTACTGTCTTGTAAACCTTCCCTTTCACTTTTGCTGCTATCCTTCTGTCACACACGTCATACCCATTGGAAAAAAACACTTCATAATTATGTTAGACCTTCAGATCAGCTCCTGATGTTCTAGCCAATGGGACAGTTAGCTCAACTGTATTTACCTAAACACCATAAAGAAAATCAATCTTGATTGGGCGATTTTTCATTTTGTTTGTGAGGAATTTGACTCTTTTAAATACAAGTATGCTATGATGATTATACATATATATACAGTACTGTGCAAACAAAAGTTGTTATTTAAAAAAATCTTATCTTGGCAATAAGTGTGTTTGTACTTGTAAAAATACCAGTTAGAATAATACAGTTAGAATAAATTCATTCAAATAAATAAATGCAGTAAAAGGTAACAAAGTTTTCAAAAAAGTACTGGACGTTTTATGAGCTAATCTGAAGAACAAAGTTCGGTTCCAAATTAATATTCGACATTCCCAGCCAATATATAGATACCTTAAATTCCATCACCAGCGGTCTTGATTTAGTTGAAATTACTGATAAGCCAAATCAGGTATTAAGTGATGATTACAAAAATATTGGGCTGCCACAAAAGGAGGTTAGGAAAGGGTTAAACAAATGCATTGAGATACATAAAAGCACTACTTATGTTACTACTACTGTATTTATTCCAATAGCAGTGTTCATGTGCAAAGATTTACTGTACAAGTAAGTTGCTATTTTAGGCAATTTTTCATATATATACATATTCACATAAACAAATATATATATATATATATATATATATATATATATATATATATATATATAAATATATTTTGCTGCTGTTGGAAACTCTTGTATCTCCATTTTAGTTGTTTTTCATAGTTTGAAAATGCCTAGTGCCCTTTACATTATGTATAAATTTCAGGAAGAATGGACTAAAAGAAATGGCCAAAACGATGTGGAAAAGGTCTGGTTCCATTGATTTACATTAAAAGAAAAAAGTTTTTTCTTTCTCCTGTAAAGTTACCGCTTTGGAAATACAAGGTTTTGTTCCGAGATGTATGTATATGTCTATATATCACTGTTGTCTAAAGAAAACCTCATATCTCCAAAATGGCAACTTTACAGAAGAAGGAAAAAATATACTTTACTTTTAATGTAAGTCAATGGAACCAGAATTTTTACAAGTCATTTTGAGCTGTTTCTTTTGGTCCATTCATGATGAAATTTACACACAATATAAAGGGTAACAGGTATTTTCAAATTCTGTCAAAAAGTGGAAAACAACAAAAATGGAGATACGAGGTTTTGTTCCGATAGCAGCAATATAAATATATATATATGGTCTGTTATATTAATCAGCTAACATTGCTATTGCTTGGTCTTTTTTTCCACACCCTGATTACACATGAATCATCTCATCTGATGAATCATCAGAGAGAAATTGGCCAGAAAGAAAATCTGTTTGCTTATTTTGACACTTGGTTTATTAATCTGTAATGACACTGAAAGATCCACTGTTCATTTCTGAAGCTTATGGACAAAAACTCAATACTCAATTTTTTTCTTTTCATTACAAAATATAAAGAAACATGCATGAACAATGCATGTGTTGGAGTGGCCCAGCCAGACTAAGCTACATGTGCAACCAGGATTGAGAGATTTTCTACATTGAGCTGAATCCTGAGGACCAAATATTGCCTGTTTATCAAGTGTGGTCCATGCTGGTGGCGGGACAGAGAGCCAATATTAAAATCCACAGAGCTGTTTGATAGTGATCAAATGGGAATCTCTGTAAATGAATCTCACAATGGATGTTGAAACAGCTGACTCATTTAATTCATTGTGTCAGCTGCTAATGCTTGACAATAATGGAGAGCAAACAGAGTGGACTAATGGGTCATGAATGGAGAGGACAAAAAGGGGAAGCAGCGGCCCAAGTGGAGGTTCATGTTTAACGCAGACGTTAATGTGTGAGTCAGTCAGTTTGGGAGAAAACCTTAACCAGGAGGAAATGTTGGGCTATGGCAAAAACTGTTCATTTACAGAGTTGTCAGGCAAGAATTTAGGGCATTTCTGGAAATTATTTGGATCAGGACTTGAATAAAGGCCTCTGGACCAGGGGAAAAATGCAAAGCTTCACTCTAGGTACTGGTGTTGTAAAAATGCATTGATACATTCATGATTCATAACTTGGTATATTCTTTTCAATCAATGCCCCCCCAGCTAATCAGCTCTGCTCTTGCTGCCCAGGTGCAACATGGTGTAAAAACTGATAAAATTCAATTTACCCCACTGGCATATGGAGCACTGAAACTAATCACACTGAAAATAATTGCATTATTTGCTCAAATTTGACCCTAAAGATTGATTTTTTTATTCCCAATTAAGCAGCAGAGCATTTTATAAGCACAGCAGTGCACCTGTATAAGTGGGTATACTAATCTTCAAATTACTTTCATCAATCCAACATTTTTTACGTCATGTAATGACAAAATGTGCCACAAGTCCTTATTTGTGTAAATGGACGGGCTGTTAGAAACATTTAGAGTGCATAGGCTAGAAAGAAGGAGCTGTTTTCATCTCTGCTGTAATGACGTTACTGTTTACTCTATACACTTAAAAAAGATGGTTCTTCAGGGGTTCTTTAGAAAAGAAAATGGCTTTATGTAGAACCATGAACACTCAAAGAACCCTTTGCATGATTAAAGGGTTTTTTGCATCATTAAAAGGTTCTTCAGACTGATGTAAAGTGTGTTTTACATGGTTCTATGTAGAACATTTTTGAAAAGGGTTATTCTATCGTTACAGGTTTGACATCGTAACAGTAAAAGAGCCATTTTTGGTGCTATATACTCTCATTCTCATTCATACAGCTCATGGATTCTTGGCACAGTGCAGGATCTCAAGCGAACTGGAGTTTTCCACTTTGCTCTTGCTTTTGTTTGTTTGCTGCTTATTTATCCAAAGCTCTCCCACAAGCACTGTCCAGCATAGTCTGCCGAAGGTGTCGCTTTCAAAGGCATTTAAAAGTTTGAATGATAGGGCTACAGTTGGCGATTCTGTCATAGCAGCAGCTGGGCTTCAGTAGGCACTACTATGGATACTTTAAAGGATCAAACTAGTACTATGTATTAACAGTGAATGCGTTTACATGCATTCAATAATCTGATCAGCTATCTGGTTATTCAAATGGTCATGTTAACAGCATACTCTGATTCTTAGATTAGAGTAAGGTCTAGAAAAACGATAAAGAGAGCTGGATTTTAGCTCAGTAATCAGATTTCTCAGTGCAGGTGGACTCATATTTCATATTTCTCAGCCTGCACGTGTGCGAGACAGACCGCGATAATGGAAATAACCAAGCTACGCTGCTGCAAGATGACAGCAAAACACTTTTAGAGCAGCGCTAAAACCAAATACATGCCTGACAAAATTAAGGATTTAAATATTCTTCATCTTCTCGATGATGTATGTTCATATTTTCAGGTAAAGTGGCGCAATGTTTTTTAAAAAGCCACAGCACAAAGTTTGAGTTTTATATTATGTTTACATCATGTCTTCTTTTGTGAGTTTTTTGGCCAGTTGCAAAGCATAAATTCAATTACTGTCTGACTCATATAGACCAAGAGTTTTCCCATTGTCTGATTACTCAAGTGCATTTAAATGCGTTGATCAGATTACTGACAACATCTGATTTTCTGTAGTTATCCAATTATTAAGTGCATGTAAATGCACTTACTGTGCTTTTAATAATTTAATACCATTAATTACCATATTATGCTGGCCTTTGTAGTGCCCCCATTTCTGAAAAACCAAATATGCCCTCACCGAATCGCATCACAATAATCAAGATGAAGCTAATTCTGGTGAAATGTAATTGAACCATTTCCTAAAGATTACTAATTTAAGTGAGTTAGAGATGTACACATCATACCGGGCACCTTTTCCAAGCTCCTGAAGCGCAGGCTGGGGCTGGCCATTCTCAGAGAATCTGTCCAAAGGCCGGTCTCCATGGAGCGAGGTGAGCTATGTAGAGTTGTGAAAAGACGGAGCAGCGCTGAGAGGAACGAGGCTTTTGTTGGAGGAAACAACCCCCCTCTTAACACTCTTCTCCCTCCTTTTTCTTCTCCTCCATTCCTCCCATTCTAAATCTCCCCCAGTTGCTGTGGCCAATGATTTAATACTGTGGCTTGGGTTGTGGGTGAATACAAAGGGCTCCACTTTAGTGTTTCTTTAACACCTTTCTGTAGGTCCACTGTCTACACACACAGCATTAAGACCCTCAAAGTAAAATGCATACTTATTTTGAATGTATGAGTGTCCTTAGAAATGGAATAACATACATGGTACACCATGGCAAAGGCATATAGACATATTTTACATTTATGGCATGTGGTAGACGCTCTTATACAGAGCAACTTACAATTTTTGATGATTTTACACAGGTAGGCCAAGGTTGTGTTAGGTGTCTTGCCCAAGGACTCTTATTGATATAGTGTAGGGTGCTTGCCCTGGTGGGGGATTGAATCCTAGTCTACAGTGTAGAATGCAGAGGTGTTACCCACTACATTACACCAACCACACATATGAACACATGCACCCACACAGGGCACCTGAACATGCATTCCTGGGTCCTCCAGTCCATATACTGCTCTCTTGTATAGTTGAAAACACATCTGCACATACAGAAATAATGCAGTAAACTGTCACTGGGGCAGTGCCCCTTTTGTCACTGGGGTGGTACCCTCAAGGGTACATCTCAGTACCTTTATTCAGAGAACATAACTGTAGCATAATCCACTGAAATTATATTTTTTTAAGTTGTATTAACTCCACACACCCCGTCTCATCTCCAGAACTTTTCATCTGGAAAAATTTATTTAAGGTTCACAACTGGGTCTTAAAACCACTGTTGTGCTTTTGAGGGAACATTTACATTGTTTGTACCTTCATGAATGAAAAACGTACCTGCACAGAACCTCATTCAGAAGCTGCATATGAATCATGTAACATGAGAATATGTAAACCCAGGTGGAGCAATTACATATTCACAGAAACCAATCACATCACTTTCTTAGATTTGAAATGACATTCCCAGGTATCTTTGGTCTGTTTTGTCCTCTCCGGTCTAACTATACATTTTATATCCATCTACAGTCAAACTACATACGTTCATGCTGTACAGCATTTTGTCAGGATGAAAAACAACACAGAAAGGAACAGCTTGGAAACTGGTAAGAGTCCAGATGACCAAGGGCGTTGCTTTCCCCCTCATTTCCTCCATGCCACAGTCTTAAAGAATCTTTCAATGGTTCTTTGAAGAACTTATTTTGCAAATGAGAACCTTTTAGATTTTTAAACAACCTGCATAATTCAACATAAAACTTCAAAAACCAAGAACCATCTAGAAACTAAAAGACCCTCACAGTAAGACCCTAAACCAAGCATGTTTTTAAGGGATCCTTGAACATGCTGTGCTCCACCAATTGTCTGATTTCCTCTTGCAGATTTATCGCCTTGATAATCACCCAGTCTCTGCATCAAGGCTACATTTTCTCAAAAGTTTCCCACATATTATAGTGCTACCTACTCTCCTGTCTCACCTCCAGCACCCCAAAGTCACCCTGTTTCGTTTCAGACTTAATGAAAACTGTAAGGCAGGGGCCCAAGCATGTTCTTGTCTACCCACATTACCACTCTTAACAATAGAAGTTGTTGGCTTAAATGTGTGGTTCTAGGACAGGGGTCAGCAACAATCGGCTCCGGAGCTGCATGCAGCTCTTTTTCTGCCCTGTAAGGCCCCCTTTGTGGATAGAAAGTGCCCTGTCCCCTGGTCAATAATTTTGCTTAAGAAACGAGGGCCTTGTTGTACCGTAACCTTGTCTATTTTGTTAGCATTCTCTGCAGTTGACTTGACATGAAACTGCTCACAATACAGATGACTCGTAATTTTAAATTTTATTAACGTATAATAATATCTGCCATTTGAAACAAGTACCTCTTTTTTAGATACAGCCAAAGCATGTTCAATAAACTGACATAACTGAAATTTGCTAAGTAGAGATAGAAGTTATAAAGTTTTTTAGTGCACATCTGCAGCCACCCTGGGGGCCACAGCACCCAGTTTTAGAACTGCCGCCCCTCACCATGTAAGAGTTCTATGTCAGGGAACCAAGAGTTCACAATCAGTTGGAGCTTCCCAAACCACAGCCGCTGCTTTACTCACTGTTTAAAACCAAAAGATTTTTCCTCATAATGTTTAGTGAAAGCTTGAGCTCCACTAATGAAGTGTTTCCCATGACTGGACGACGTAAACAAGTGATTGTCCATGAACTCTTATTACTCATGGAAGGGATGACTATCTTGCGGAAGGCTTGTGTCTTATTTTCCAGCCCAGATCCTTATGGTTGGTCTCTTGGTACACGCTATCCAGACAGACAGTGCCACAACAGTCTGGCTTGTGCCCATGAACTGATTTATGCCGAAACTCTCCTGTCCCATGGCATCCCCTCTGGAGGAAGGGGGTTCACATGCCAGACACATCCCTGAACTGACACATCATAGGAAGGGTTGGAAACTAAGCTGAGGATGTGGTGACCAGTCTCTTGAGATGCTTCCAGAAAAAAGTCGGCTCGACCGTGATTTCATGGTCAATCTGACAAAATGAATGAATATAAAATGATAAAGTATTGCCCTATTTTAGCATTGGCTCAGGTGTTAGACATGACGAGGCCTGCTGTTCCAAATTGAATGGCGTCCCAGCGCAGACGCCCACTCCTGAAGAGTGGGCGGCGGGTGCAAATGTTCCAGTGCAGGAAAGAACCTCAATGTTATGAAGGACTGGCTGGCAGCTGATGTCAGGCCCAAGACAATGGGAGTGTGTGGAAATACCAGTCCGGTTTGTCATCCCAGCTGGTATATAAAACCACTGTTGGTGCCTGTCCTTGCCCAAAGCATCAATGACTTCAGTATTAATGGCATACTGACTGAGACCAGCAATACATAATGCATGTTCAATGTAGTGAATAAATAAAACTAAGCAAATCCAGCCATAAACACATACAGAAATACAACCTCAAGGCCATTAATAACAAGTGAGATATGTTTTGATAAATGTCTGGTTAATTAATTAGATGCCACTTCCTAAACCCAATCATGTTTATGCATGAATGTAGCGATTTGCATATTTCTGACATTTGTTTTGAAGGGGGCCTTATTAAAAGGGCCTTATTAAAATATGAAAGGCCAAACACAACACAGGCTGTGTTTCCAATCATCTCGATCTTCGCTATGAGCTAAAAATGTCAGCAAACTCCAAAGAACCACATATGCTCTGTGTTAATAGACATAAATCATCCATGCAAGCATCAATGTCTCACTCCAGTCCAGTGCTAGGGGGTCTAACATGCAAAGAGCTGAAATCGTTTACTGAAAGGCGCTCGAGGTCAGCTCTGTGGGGAGAGTATGGGGGAATCTATCGCCCACTAACTGTCTGCCAACAAACTCAATGACCTTATGATATAAAGGATTCAGGCCTGTTCCACTGTAAAAATCAGTTTGACCACTAATTCTTCCCTTTTTTCTGTTCGTGGCTTCTGTAAATCAGTGACATATTTGAAAAATTACAATGCTGTGACAGCATCGTTCAAGTAAAACCCTTGATTTCAGTGCCTGGGAATGCTGAATCCTCCTGGTCTCGGCTGTGTAATTAGTCCTTTATCTCCGACAGGCAGCTCCTTGCAGCGGCATTTGGATTCATTATGCATTTAAATGAAAAATCACAGAATAATCAACAATAGGCAAATTAAATCAGCCAGTCTTTAGCAGGGAGAAGGCCGAGGGTACGATGCAAGGTGGCCTCCACTGTCCACATTAACTCCTCACATGAGACAAAAGGTCAGTATGTTTATCACAAATGACCTTGAAGTGAAGCTGCTTTCATTAATGTTATTGGATCTGTTAAACTGGGGATAGTACATTTGCTGGTGATAGAACAACATATATTCTGACCTCAGAGCAACTCAATTCCATTACAATTCATTACAAAACAATCACTTTTAGTGTTATACAGACAATAACAACAATGCACACAGTATTTTGTCCAGAAATGAGCACGTGCATTTGTAACCAACAACAACAACAGCAACAATAATAATAAAAAAATAATAATAACAGTGCTGAACCATAACTGTTAGAAATAAATGACAAAAATGTGAAAAAAAAACTGGAATGTCTCATTTTAGTGCTATCTAATGCTTTTGCACGTGTTTTGGCTGTTCTAGATTACACAGAATAGAATACACAGATATTTGAAGCTTGTAACAGAAATATTAAAGTTTCATTACTTCCTAAACAAAAAGTAACATGCTTAACTTCCAATGTACGTGACTGTAACAAGACAATAAGTAACAAGTCTTTTTAGACTATTTCTACTGGTCCATTCATCATGGTTTTACATAGTGTAAAGGACACCTGGTACTTTTAAAATAGGTTTAAAAATGAAAAACTACAAAATGAAGACACAATGTTTTTTTCTGACAGTGACGATATACTTGACCTTGTATGTAGCAGTTATACAGTGACTCTTTAAATATAAAGTTCTGAAAAGGAGCTGCTGCTGTTTTCCATTTCTAACCACTTACGGACACTTGATTAGACTGTGACTCATACTCACAGTATCTAGAACTTCCAGAAGGCCTAGAGTGACAATGGTCCTGTGTTTTGCAAATCAAAAAGTGATTGGTTGATTCCTCTGTCACTACTAAATTATGTTGGTAAATATCATGGAAACTGAAAACTGTAAAATGTACTAACCAATAGGAGAGCTTGGCTGGATCTACCGAGATACCCCAGGAATAAAAATTCAGGTAGTTTTTATTTCATTTTAAAATATTTACATGATTATTCTAGCAGATGTTGCATCCAAATGCCACTGAGTCTATTAATACACGCTCTCCAGGGAGGAGGAACAAGGATGAGGAAAAAGACGAGAAAGAGGGAAATGTGAGAAGCAGACAGACGAAGACTGGAGTTCAGGACCCTCCAGTGTGTCAGCCTGTGTGTGTGTGTGTGTGTGTTCTGAGAGTTTCGGAGGCTTTGAGGGTGTGGGTGGTTGATGACGGGCTGTTAGTGATGATAGCGCTGGAGAAGGGGCTCATGGGGGGGGGGTTGAAGGGCGAAGAGCGGCCTGGACCCGGGCGGCATATTAAAGGAGCCAGTCAAGCATGCTAAGGGAATGTAAATGGGAACTTCAGTGAAGTGCAGCGGGCCAATGGAGCAGACAGAGCGCACCCAACAGGAGGAGCCTCCCTGCTCCCTCTGAACCATGCTGGGCCGTTTGCTAATGAGCTGTCCGGAGGGTATATGAGCAGGAACCCACAGGAGACCTGGGGACATTTACCGGCCGTTCTTTAACCCCTTCAATGCTAAAGACCTGTCAGCAGGTTCAGACTTCAATTCTTCACTGCAGAGACTACATAGGTTGCATATTAGTCACTGAATAATGTGTAGGAGTTGTGGAATAACTGACCTGACCAGGCTCAACCCAGAAAAATGTTGCCTTTTGTAGCAACTGTTGGGAAGCTGCACAAGCTTTATAGCATGCTTGTGAAAATCACATTAAACCTAATAAGAAATTGTAAGTACATTAGTTTAATGTTTAAAACTTGGAGTTTCAAATGCTATGAACTGGACAATGTTACTGTAGCTCATTAAAGCTATTTGTGAAATTGTGAATCTGCAACGAGGCTAGCATTATCTCAAATAAAGGACAAAATCTCTTCATCTGGCTGACACTGTCGCCATCCACGGATTATGCAAGCAAAATAAATATCACTGCAAAATGATAAAACTCTCTAAATTTAAAGTTGGAGCACTACAATTCTCATTAGGCTGTATGGAGTCTTTGCCCACATTCTCTAAAGCTTGTCCAACCTAGCAACAGTTCCTAGGAAGGAATAGGTTTGTGGGTGAAGCTTTGATGGGTCACTTGATAATTGTCACCAAATAAGTAAGCTTTAAAGTTATTATTAGGCAAAAATGAACTGACAATACAGACAATTCCACTTACTCTAGTCAGTCATCATCAGACCATGATGGACCATCAGCTTGATAGCGCTGGAGCGAAGAGGCTAACATTGCTAACAAAAGTAGAAGTTAATTGTCACTCAAATCTTTTCTGTAAATACATCCCACTTATTTCAACCCTCTCAAACCACATCTAGGTCTTCATTAAGGCTGCGCAGACTTGTCAGTGCAGTTCATGACACTTACTGTGAGCTATAAAAAAAGAACAATACTTCTATCTGTAGCTTAATGCTGCAGCTACATGCTTCCAATTTCACAAGACCTTCTGAGTGCTAACCCACGTCAATAAGACTGTGTGACTTTAATGAAGACTTGGGTTCAATTTTTGGGGAATGTGGAGGATTATTTATGCAAAAGATTTGGGTGACTACTGATTTCTAGTGTTTTTAGCAGCATTAGCCTTGTAGCGCCAGTGCTAAACTAAAAAAAGAAATATTTGGACCCCAAAAATGTCTTGGATGATTGATTACATCTGGGTTAAGTGGATCTCAAGTCCTAGGGCTTCGTGGACATTGTGTTTTACTATCAGAACCCCCATTCAGTCTATGCTTAGGCTTAATCTGGGTCGAGGGAACTTGCCCCTAAACCTTAAGGGCTTAAGGCTATGGTATATCCCAGCATGCTTCTATAACATGTTTGAGTCATGGTTGGAGTATTTCAGAAATGATGACTGCCTCATTTCCTCTGTGAGGAATACGTGGTATGTGCGTTTCAGACGATCAAACATTAACATTCAAAACAGAAGTGATGTGTTGTGGCTGAGTAAGACTGGCCGTTGTGGCCTTGGATACATGGAGCTTGGAGAGGAAGAGCGTTCCGGGTGTAATTACGTCTCCAAATGACCATTTCCTGGAGGCCTCATGTGCAGGGGGTGGTGAGGGCGTGAGATCTGGAAAAGCAGTGGCTAAAAGGAAAAGAGAGATAGAGAGATAGATAGAGAGAGCAGTATGTTGTTATGGCAGATATCGTGTCACTCTCAGCTGGAAGGCATGAACGCCTTTTCCAATCTCATATCAATGCTCCTCTGATGATGTCATTTTGACCAATCACGACGCCAAAAACGCCACTTCAGAAAAGCACTATGTCATTTAGGGATGATGACTCACAGTTTCTATTGTGTGCACAGGCAAGTATGAATGGGCGACACTTCATTCGGAAACATGAAAGAAACTTAAGGACAATAGTGGCATTGAAGCATGCAGTCTATTTATTTACATTCACAGTCTATACTGCTACGTGCGAATGAATCCTGAAAAGAATACTGCGGAATTCTGTCCTGCACCTATCCTTGGCCTTCACCTATCTAATAATAAAAACAAAAGCCCAGGCCCGGCTCGAACTTACATGTAACCAAACAAGGAGTCGCAGGGGCTGAACGGTGAAAGGGGAAACAATTAGGGGATGTAAGTCTAGTCATTTGGCCCTGCGGAAGAGATCTTATCATATTTTATTTGTGCCTTTTGTTCTTATAAGGAAAATAAAAAAGACCTTCCATTGTTAATTTAACTTTTAGTCAAAATGGGCATTAAGTACTAATTATTTGTTTTCCAGTGTCAGGAAAAAAATATGTAAAATTAAGCAGAAGCAACTAAATATAATACCTAATTTTCAGTATTTATTTTTTCTATTTATCTTTGGCCTTTGTTACTGCTTCCATTCAAATCTGCAGGGATGTTTTTCCACAAAGTTCAGAAGTTTCATTTTCTGCTTCTCACAATCTAAGTGATCACAAACACATTTAATGTCATTGAGGTCAACACTTTGGGGTGGTCAGTCCATTGTTTCCATCTCTCAAAAATGAAAGCTTTCAGTGCTGTTTATCTGAGGGGGTCAGTTTTGTTGTTTACCAGGTCTTCCAGGTGGTTGTTTGGAGTCCCATTTTCTCTGTAGCTTTTAAAAAAAAATTTTTAATTCAGTTTTGGAAATTCCTACAAAGCCCTGCTGGTGACGTACCCTACAAATAAAGGTAATTCGTGGTCAGGACTTAGTAAGACATGAGAACAAGATAATTGAGTTGTGGCCACGACTTAGTAAAACATGGGAATGAGATACTAATGCATGGCTGCAACTTAGCAAGGTGCGGGAATGAGATACGAAAGCCTTGACCACAGCATTATAAAGCATGATTTCATTCCCACATCTTATTAAGTTGTGTCTACGGCTTAATTATCTCATTCCCATGCCTTACTAAGTTGTGGACTAATGCAAGGTCATAAAATTTAATATGTTAATATGAGTACTTTTATTTATACGGGATATGTCCAGGAGGGGCACATAAAAAGTTAAAATATTTGTACATTAGTTTTCCTGTCTTCATGCAAGGGAACTATCTAATATTTAATCTCTTTAAAAATATCTTTAAAATATCAATAATTTGTACTTGTTGGCCATTTTGACTGGAAATAAATCTCTGGCTTTTGCACATCTACACTAATGCCTCTATATATAGTGTAATAGAGCTCTGTAGCAAATGTAGGTGTAATAAGTAGCCTGTGTTAATGTACTTAAAGAAATATTCTTTATTAGTTAAAATGCAAAAAAAAAACAAGATGTCTTGAATACTCAAAATTTTAGCAGTCCAAACATTCAATCGATTTCCAAGAAGAGGTGTAGCAGTGGGGAGAAACGAAAGCAAAGATAGTGCAGTGCATTTCTGGTGATCATCAGGAAGAATGAGAGAGCGAGGTAGAGATGTGAAGGGTGAGGGAGAGTTAGAGAGAGAGAGAGAGAGAGAGAGAGAGAAAGAGAGAGGGAGAGAGAGAGAGGGAGAGAGAGACTAGGGGGGGAAACCCTGGAACAGAGCAGCTCCGGAGCTCTCGGCCAGCATGGTATCCCCGTCCAGACGCTGCCAGGCCGCTGCTGGGAAAGAGAGCCTGTGAAAGAATGAAAAAGGAAGGAAAAACTTCAAGCTGTGTGAAATCCCCAGTAAAAAGAATGTGCTAATGACCCTAAGGGTCGCAAGCCAGCTTGAATACGGAGAGAGTGACGTGTGTGTGCTTCTGTGTGTGTAGCCGTGTGTGCATTCATACCCAGATAAAGCATTCTCACTGTCACATATACAGAGCTAAAATCAGAAACCACCTCGTTTATTTACTTCCAGTCAAACACCCGTTAAGAGCAAGTTATTAATTGTCAAGGAGAAATTTCCGAGAAGGTGAGATAGAACATAATCCACTTAAGGAAAGGGAAAGCCAAAGGTGAAAAAACGATAGTTTCCAAGACTGGAAATGATTAAGTAATACAGTGAAAATAGAAAACAGGCCAAATCAGATAAACAGAGAGGGGAGAAAATCAAGCTGCTTCAGATCTGAAAACATCCACAAGTGTTTCTGTCCACCCTTCCACTGTGAGAAGACCACTCAGTGCTGTGGATCTGAAAGGATGTGTAGCTGATCAAGAAGAGCCTCACTGAGAAAAGGAGACGGACACATCAAACAAAGAAGCTGAACATTGGACTGACCATCCCAGAGTCCAGGCCTCAACATCACTGAATCCACTGGGATTGTGGGAAGCAGAGAATTCAACCAACTTCTAAGACTGAACTTTGGAGGTGTCTGCAGATTTCTCTGAAAAACTTAAAAGGGAGTCTGGAAGCTGTAATAAAGGCAAAGAGTGAACACATTCAAGAGCAAAACATTTGACATTGTATTTAGTTGTTGGTGTTTTTGTGTGACTTTCTGTGAAATGTATGCCTTCTGCTTTTTTTCTCACCCTGAAAATGAATGAGTTGCATTTTGATTTGTGTGAAATGGTTCACTGTAGAGAAACTCACAGGCTCTGATCTCTTTACAGTGGTGGTGATAGGAACCAGGGGTCACCATGTCTGCAGCACAAATATAGTTATTTTATTTACTATCCAGAACTACCAGAGCCTACACGTGTCTTCTGAATTTATATGTGTAATGTTGATGATGGTAAAGTTTTCTTTGGATTCTATTAAAGGCCCTGCATGTACTCCTCAGCCATGAATTGATTTTTGCAATATATGCTTTCAGCACAAACATCTCAGATCTACAACAATGTATCAGGCATCAAGCAATGCATTTATAACCATTTTATTTAATCCGTGATGTAGCTTTTAGAGGCACTTAACTCTTCAGACATCTGATTCCTATCACTACCACTGTAAACAATTCTGACTCTGTAAGTTTCTCAGAACAGCATTTGATATCAAACCACTCCAAAGGACTTCATTAACATCTTAACCATTTATTTGCACAGAAATTTGAGTTCCATGATTCTTGGTTCAATCCTGTACTATAGGACGCATGTTATAAACCACTGGTGTAGATGCTTACACTGAGTTATTGATATACTTGTGCAGAGTGTAGACACTCAAAGATGAGGATACACTACTGAGCACTTACTCTACATCTATACAGGATGAGCCTGATCATTTGAAATGGTCTTAATGGTTTGTAGAGGCTTTCAATCTCCACTCCATTTTAAAGAGTGCAGATAAACAAACATACTGATGGAGAAAAGTAGTGACACTTTATTTTGGGTGAAACTTTTTAGATTAAAGAAACACTCAACGGACTCTCAGAAACATGTCAAAAACATGAGGGTTAGGGTTCGGACTTGGGCCAGGGTCAGGATTAGGTTTTGGGTGAAGTTGGTAAGGTTAGGTTTTGTGTAATGGAAGTAACATATTACATATCACATGTACATAGTACATCAATTTAATGTAAGTAATGTATCAACAGAGCATCTACAAGATATTTAAAAGCTTCAGTACTGCTACTTCACTGATATGTTGTTGACATGTTACTGATACTCTGTTAAGACTTTATTTATCGTCTATGAACGACCACTCCAGTTAAAGTGATACCAAAAACGTATAATGAGTGATAGCAGAATAATACGTAAACATGTTTATTTATCATGCTTTTAACAACAAAACAATCCTTCCCTCAGTCCACTATGTACAATATTGCTCAGAAGTGAGAGCCCACCCTTCATGTATTAAATTTTCACTCATTAGGTACTAATTATATATTTTCCAGAGTCAGAAAAACAAACAAACTTATATTTAACAGAACATTAGTCAGACATCTCGATCTGAACTAAACATATTTTCTCTATATTTAATGTATCCAGTCTTTACCTTTATTACTGATTCATTTGTCTTCAGGAGACTTGCTGTCAGTTTGTCAAAGAAATCTGAAGCCACACTTCCAACGTTCAGTCTTAGAAGTTGCTTGCACTTTCTGTTTTTCACAACCCAAGTAATCCCAAACACATTCAGTCATGTTGAGGTCTGGACTAGGGTGGTCAGTCCAATGAATAATTGTTGAAAATGAATTATTGTTGAAAAATGTATTATTTTCTGTTTTGACTGGAATTTCAATAAATGAAGGGCGGTCTCTGACTTTTGCACAGCGCTGTAGGTGTGCAGTTACAAACTGTAGCCTATCTGTTTGTCAGCCACCCCTCTACCTCATTAATGAGAGCTCAGTTTCTGACCCCACACTGCCATTAAGCAGATATTATTTAGGTAGTGAATTATTTTTACCCCATTGTTTCGGCTTGGTTGAAGGTGGTCCACCACAGTGTTTGTTGTGACAGAACAAGGGTCCTGAGAAACGCCTGCGGTCGGATGGGTGCTTACAGATCAGAGCAACTCACTGTGGATCAGATAACAAAGGTCAGGAGGTCAAGATGTGCCTTGCATCTGCTTCCTGTGCTGGACATTCCTCTAGTGAGCTGTTCTGATAAAGTTGAGCGCTGAATGGTCCAGAGATCCACCATGGATGGAAAGTTTAATACTTTTTAATACATACAACACAGTAATTAGTTTAACACTTTAACTTTCAGTAGTTTTTCATTTGTTTTATTTATATAGGCGGTCACTATGTCGATGTTATTTTCTGCCTAAAATCAGATTCAATTGTGCATGCTAATTTACTCAGATAGGCTAAAAAGCATTCATTAGCATATCTAAAACATGCAGGACAGTTTTATTCTGTAACATATATCCTTATCATCCTAAAATGAAGTATATCAAACTAGAGTCACAGAATGAACAATAATTTTTTAGATTTGTCTTGCACACGGTGTGATGAATACAAATCAGTACATAATCATTCAAAAGTTTGGAATTATTTGTAATAGTAATCATTTTTGTTGTATTATATACAATAATAACTTACAGAAAGTAGACATGAATATTATAATCTAGAAGCTCAACAGTGGGCCTTTTATTTAAGATTCCAAGGATTCTGAGGTATATATATATATATATATATATATATATATATATATATATATATATATAATTGTACTTTTTACTTCTTTGTCAAGTTGTTTACATCAAGTTTTGATCTTCCCATTTGAAATATGATGAATTCTGAAGGCTCATTTTATTAATACTTTCTGTTATACAGGTTTGTACAGCTCTGTTCATCATTATGTACACAGCTAATATTTCTTTGTTTTACATATTTCTACTAATTATTTGAAGTCACTCAGGGGCAACATATTACAATCATTTCACAAATTTGTCTGAAGCATTGTTTTATATTAAAACCAGTCATTTTAATTTTTTGAGAAGTAGTGTGGTGTTCTTCTGTTTTAATTTTCCTGCCGCCACTGGACTCTGGAGTAGTGGAAACGTATTCTGTGGAAGACTCTATCTGGAAGACTGATGGATGAGCCTGGATCTGGCGAATGCCAGGAGAACTGCTTGTCTGACTGCATTGTGCCAACTGTAAAGTTTGGTGGAGGAGGGATAATGATATGGGGTTGTTTTTCAGGGGTTAGTCTAGACCTCTTAGTTCCAGTGAAGGGAAATCTCAATTCTTCAGCAAACCAAGACATTTTGGACAATTGTATGCTTCCAGATTTGTGACTGAGCTCCAGTGCACAAAGCAAGGTCCATAAAGACATGGTTGGGTGAGTTTGGTGTTGAAGAACTTGACTGGCCCTCATACTTTTGCATACTACTGTAAATGTGGCATTGACGATGACCCTATAATAGATTCTTACCCTTCATTTAAGCTTAACCTAGTCCCACCGGCCTCACTAAGAATGATCCTGAGGCTACATTTTATACACTAATGTCTGATTCTCATTGTTTTGGGTAAAAACAGGAACATTTTAAGGAGAATTTATGTAAATGAAATTCCGTGAGTGCACACGGAAACCTATTTTTATTCACTCCTGCAGCATGTTTGGGGTTTTAAAGAAATCGCCTGTGAGCGGAGACACATTCTGTCTGTCCACTACTTCGGCTGCAGTCCAGTGTTGATTCAACAAACTGCTGGCATAATCCACTGTTGGGGTAAAACCAGCTTACTATTGACCCTCACTCTCCATCAGGGCAGGCAACATATCTACAAATCAGCCTGCAATAGATATCATATGTAGTCATGACATTACTGTATACAGCAGACCTTCACTGACCTTCTTCATCATTAGAGAAGAAAGACCCAACCCTGACAGTAAATATATCTGCAAGTTTGAACTGTCCTTGTTAAATTACAAGTTTTGTTGATTTTCTAAGTGAATAGAAGATATCTAGGTATCCATAGAGTAAAAAAGGCATTTTTCTGTAGACTGCATGCCACAGTTTATTACTTAGAAATTTAAAATGTGCCAACTTTTGCACAGGCTGTATTGGATTACATATTGGGACAGACAGCAAATGTACATTGAGGGGTATATTTACAGTCAGAAGCAGATCTACTCTAACTCAAATTGTAATGCTGATAATATCATTTCAGGAACAGAAGCATTTTCACTATATATATATATATATATATATATATATATATATATATATATATTTTTTTTTTTTTTTTTTTTTTTTAATATTACATTTCTTAATCAGTCCAATCTGGCAAAACAACAAATAAACACCTGGACTGCTCAAACAATTTAGATCCTGATCAGGATCTTCCATGTGAGCTACAACTGAATGAAGATCAAACACTGTAAAGATCAAAGATGTAGACACAGACCTATGATGATGTAAAACATTGCACTAAATTGCATTACAGTGGCAGTGTTTTTGAGGTTTATTTTAAATGAAAATGTTTGGGTTGTCTGCTCCTTTCCTACTGTCATCTTCTATCAGACCATCAGGTCGGGATGGCCCCTGTCTGCTGGGACGATTATTAACCCCTCAAGCCTACAGTGTGCAAAACAAACAAGAAGAAGGCTAATCTGTACAGACACGCAGATTCTCCTGAACTGCCCTGAAGTTTCACAACAACAGCAGGAGAAAAAGGACAAAAGACAAGCTTCCAGAGAAGCTAATACTTTCAGCAATATAGTGTATATACATAATTAAGCAATAAATTAAAAAGCTTTTTTTTTACTTTTAGCTCCCTCATATGTGAAATTCCTTTGATTTTATCTGTGAAACTGTCAAAGCAGCACAAAACCAAACCACTAGTTTCTGATGTTTATAAATAGCAGATACAGTAACATTTTCTCACAGGCTGATCTTTCTCCTAGCACAACAGTGTACAGTCCCTGCTCACACTGAGGAGAATCCACCAGTTTATTTTAATGTCAGCAAAATTAAATGGCTCAGATAGAAACAAAATCTTTCCAAGTGGTTTGACGTGGTACTTTGTAGACAAACTTATCAACTCTGATTTCTTTACAGTGGTGGCAGGGAATGATCACTGACTGGGCCAGTGGGGCCAGTGCGGCCAGTGCCCAGGGGCCTCTTATTGCCAGGGGACTCAGGGACCACAAGCCTTAAGTTAGGTCAAATACTTGCAACAGTCCAGTGAAGACACAAGCATTAGGTACAGCAAAATGTAAGCAAATGTCCAGCATTGCTTAATGTGGAAATGAACATTAACTTCAAATATTGTTTAATCTCTCTTTCCAGGTCTTTGTTTTTAATTATTAGATTACTTTTATATATTACGTGTGATTGTTGGAGTGTTGGGGGCCCTCTAAAACTTTTCAGTCACAATGTCTACAGTGCAAACATTGCCACTTTATTTATTGTGAACCTACACGTATCGTCTGAGATTTAATATGTAATACTGGCAATTGTGAAATAGCAGTAAATCTAAAAAATACATCTTATTTGGGGACTATTTTGCCTTACGCTATGCCACATGCACCTTCCTACCATGAAAGTATATTCAAGTATATGTATATTTTTTATATATATATATATATATATATATATATATATATATATATATATATATATATATATTAGGCTAAAACCTTCTCAAAAGTGTCATAAAACAATGTCACATTGTTCATGACCATTTTATGCAACACCTTTCAGCGAGGGAGCTTTTAGACCAGTTAAACTCTTCAGATATCTGATTCCTATCACCACCACTGTGAACAGTTCTGACTGTAAGCTTCTTTAGATCGGAACATTTCACATCAAGCCAATCTGAATGACTTTGTTTACGTCTTAACTATTTAAGTATGTAGAAATTTCGAATAATGGTGGAATTCCCCTTTCCGCTGAAACTTCTCCAAGATTTTCCCATTATTCATATGTATGTTTATGCTTACATTTATTATTTTGACATACACTTTTAATCCAGAGTGATTTATGAGAACTTCCTTCTAGTTAAGCGTTAGCTCTTAGCAGGGTAAAGCTCACTTCCGTGTAAATACTGCAGAAGTGATACCAAAATGTTACTGTAGTGTATCACAGTGATCAAACACTAAGCTACAACAGCCGTATTTTAGATTTTTTAATTATCGTGAGACAAATAGGGAGACTAATAAGTGGAATTGTGCTAGCCAAAGCACTGATATAACAGAGAAATTAACATGCTGTATTTGTAGCATAGGCCTTTTTACAGCTGTTTCAGCTTCCTCACATGAAGCAGTCTCTCTCTTTTTGTATGCCAGTGATTTTTTCATATTTTAAAAAGAAAGCAGAACTTTTTCTGTGTAGTTTGAATTTGATAGGCTTTGTTTATACTTAGTGACTTATGCTAGCCAGAAGCTATTGCTAACTAGCTTGATGTACTTTGTAAAGTACAGTGCACTGCCCAAAGTTATAATACGAAAACTTAAGCTGGCCCGGTAATGTAACTCGTGTGTGATTTGACTGGCCAAATCGTACAGGATAAAGGACCTGTGTAATTTCCTTAAATTACCCCAAATAGTCCAAAATAGCTCAAAGCATCAATGCACGCAGTATGTGGGTCATTCTCCATTTGGAGTGGGAATTCAGGCGGATACATTTTTCAAAAATCAATTTCTTTCACCCCAAAACTAAATAATCTTAATATATCCATTAACATCTCCTATTATCATATATGCAGAAGGGAGAGCTTAATTCCAAACATATTTTACGGCCACAGTTCTATGAATATGGTGTAACACCAGCGATTGATGGTCAGATCACAGAACTTGTTACCTCCCTAGGTGAAACTAATCCAGCTTGAATAGGACTTAAGCTGCAAAAGCAGCACATTTTGACACAAGCCACTCAGCCTGCAGCAGCTTAACCAGTACTCAGCTGTCAAGATGGCCTACTGGCTCTAAATGTGCCCCAGCAAGATGGAGCTCTAAGGGAGGGGTTTCTAATAAAGTAAACAAGGAGTGTAGAGTGTATTTCTATAGACTTCATCAAAGGAAGCAGATCAGTAACCATTAAAGACAAAACAATCATTCTAGACAAAACAAATCTGTCTGTGTTAGTGTAACAGTGTGGGGGAATCCTCCTTCAGTGAGATTTCTTTTGTCTGTGTGCAAAGTTGGTAGACATGGTGAGCTTGTGGCAGCTGAAGGAGCAATCAGCTGTGTGTATGTGTGTGTGTGTCTGTGTGTGTGTGTGTGTGTGTGTGTGTGTGTGTGTGGAGAGGAGGGGTTGGTGGGAGAAGACAGCGTCAGCTTCCATTACAGTAATAGAGCAGCCATTCCAGACACTGCCCTGGGCAAAAGAAGATAATTCTGCCCATTGCTTTATTTCTCCTCCATCAGCACTAACCTAAATAACTACAGTAACCAGACACAAAGAACATACATGCCACGAGCACCACTGAATGCTTTACAGTGTGTCATTCTTTTGATTTATTGCAGTAACTCACTACAGCCTGTGCGGCCCACTGCTTCCAGAATATTACTATAGTCCGTCACCACTTGAGGCGAGTGGCCTCAGTGTTAAAACCAAATAATTATAATGAAGAGAATAAGAAACGTGTTTTTATTGTATTGACTGTGATGTAGATGGACCCAAGAGGCCTGTAAGTTGACTGTAAGTTAAGGGAATTGCACCATTTTATTTTTCAAAATTTCTGGCTATCATTGTGATTCATACAAAGTCTTTCAGAGTGGTTTGGTTTCATGTGAATTTTTATTTAATTTTTTAATTTTATGATACCTTTCTTTTATCAGGGTCACTGAGATTAAAATTCTCTTTTACAAGCGCAAA
>NC_051225.1:6629255-6701755 GCF_015220715.1 Pygocentrus nattereri
AAACTCCTTTCCTCTCAGCTGATGTTCACCAGTGGGTGAATGTGATATAATAGAGCATAGAGCAGATATGAAAGCGTACACTCACCATCCACTTTATTAGAAGGCTCTCCCTGTATTTCTCTTCTGGCTGCCCATTAATGTGGCCCAACTTAAGCAGTACTGTGCAAAAGTGAAAGGCCGCCCTTCATTTATTTAATTTCCAAAATGGCTATTCATCAGAAAAGAAGCAGAAAATGTATGTTTCACAGAAAATGACACAGAAGCCTCAACAACCAGGCTAAATATGAATGTTTCATTATTTATTGTGTCCATCCTTTGTTTTTATTTCAGATTCCATTCTTTTCAGGATACTTGTTTTCGGTTTTTCAAAGACATCTACTGGGAAACTTTCCACAGCTCCAAGTTCAGTCTCAGAAGTTGGTGATATTTTTCTCAGGTCATAAAGTCTTACTCTACTTCTCCACATGTCTAGTTTCGGTGTTATTCTGTTCTTTTTTGTCTTTCAATTTTTTAATTAGGGCTTCTTGATCCGCTACACATCCTTTCAGACCCATAGCTCTGAGACATCTCACACTGGAAGGATGGACAGAAACACCTGTGGATGTTTTCAGATCAAGCAGCTTGATTTTCTCCTCTCTCTCAGAGATGAAAGCTTATGCTGTTTATCTGATGGGAAAGTTTTGGTGTCTACCAGTTTTTGCAGGTGGTTGTTAGGAGTCCCATTTTCTCTGTAGCTTTTAATCATTTTTAAAATCCAGTTTTGGAAACTTCTGTTTTTTTTTTCACTTTAATTTTCTACTTGTTTATGCTTATGATTATCTTCTATCTAATTTAATCAGAAATATCTACTGATAAATAAATAACTTGTACTTAACCCCTTAACAGACCTCAGGCCCAAAGTATTATTACACACTTCTATAACCCAAGTATAGCCCAACCACATAGTTACTGAATAATAAGTTTTGTATGTAATGAACCTGGGATTTTAAGGGGTTTAAGGCTGAAAATTAAATAAATGAAAAGTGGTGTTTGTCTTCGTTCAAAAATGAAATGGCCAAAGATCTATTGAATACTTCTACAACCGAAGAACAGCTCAACCAGTTTGCATTGAAGTCGTTGTAGTTACTGAATAATAAGCCTTAGTATGTAATTAGGGTGGGATTCTAAGGAGTTAACACACACATACAACATGACCTCTATTTGAAAAGTGATATAATTCATAATTTATTATGAATGTAACATTATTTATCATTTCATAATCTCAAATAATTGAAATATTGAAGAAAACATCTAGATAACAGGGTATTTTATGTATGTGTGTTTTTATGTGTTATGTATTGTATATGAAATAATAACGTACTAAACGAACTAATTGTTCCAAAATTTTGAACAGTAGTAAAAGTGACCAGCCATCCTCTACCACATTCTGGTTAGGTCAGTGTCACTGCTAATTTGAGAGTTGTCCACCACTGAAAATATCCAGCCAGGAGTGGCTCTGTGGTCAGAATCTAACCACTGGTGGGTGGATGGCTAACACAAACATCATGCATCAATACATGTGCTATAGTCTCTAACTGTACAACAGCAAGGGGGATCTACAAGAGAGGGGTTTCTGACAAAGTGACTGGTGCAAAGAACATTCTGCAGTTCAAGAGGTATTTGCACCTATAATTCATATTTAACATGTTATTTGTTAGGTTATGTTGTATCCAGTAGTGCAGCATTGAGGCACTCAGCCTTTTACACAATTCAATTCTCTCACTACAATACCCAGCATGCAAATGCATCGCAATCACCGGGAATCACTAAAGTACTATCAAATCTCTACCAAATCCTGAATCACAGCCACTGAATAAGCATCTGTGGTAATAGCTAGCAACCAAACCTCAATTGCTTGTCTATATTTTTGACATAGGAATTATTTAGCCAGCTGGCAAATTCATAACAGCCCATCCCAAGTATCCCCCCAAAGGACTTAAAGTCTTTCATAATCGCTTCCACCATCATAATACATCAGGAAATCTTACTTAAGAGACTGCTGCAAGAGGTGAGCCATGACAACAGATGTAGTGTTGGCTGCATTTTTCATTTTGGTTGGGCCCTTTAAATAGTTGCATCGTACTAACTTGTATGGTAACTTATACAGAGTTCAGTGTAGACAGTCTAGAATTCAGTCAGCTAATTCAACACAGCTGCTCTTTCTGTGCATAAATGTAAAACACTGGAAAGCAAAGCTGCACTATGTAAATTTGGGGGATTTGGAGACCCCTCTGGTTTAAATCTGGTATTGCATGCAACACTTGAAAAAAAGTTTTGTAATATGGGTTGTGCTTTGGACCCCTTCCCTGAATGGATGAATCTGATGATGCAGAGAGAACGAGAAGGATTTGACTGCAGAGCCACAGATTTACACCTGCAATATCACTGCAGCTGTTTCAGGCCAGCGGAACGCTAGCGCGGTAGGACAGTGCGATTGTGCAATGTAAATACAGTACTTATAGGAAAGTTGAACAGGAGGAGTGTCACATTCATATTTAAACCAACAGCTGGTCTCCTCATCTCTGATGTAAACAGCAACTGTTTGTTCTGGTTGTATGCATATTACCATTTTGGAAGGGATACTGCCAATATACGAATCACCCTTTGGTAACTGGTTAAACCATAAGACAAAAAAAATTACCAAACCATCAGAAACCAAAAGAAACAATAAAGTTAGTTTTAGCCTAAAGCTTAATTTTATGCTCAGTTTAAGCTGCTTAAGGTAAAGATTAAGAGTATGTATTAAGAGTATGTATTAAGAGTATGTTAATTGAGCTATATGTCAATTATAGATTATATATAGATTATACATAACCCATTAGATTACACAGGTCACTTAAGCTGTAGTTTGTGTAATATTTACCTTGTGAGTCTCTATATGTGTTCAAAAGCTTAAAGCTTAAAATATCATGTTAGCCCAAAACATATAACACATTTATTAGAATACCCTCATAAAACAACTGCAATGTTGTTTAGCCTAAAACTTGCAAGGAAAAACAAAACAAGTGTTTGTGCATGTGTTGAATGCCACTGGCTTGAACCTGCTGGAGTGAAACTGCTGGCATGAAACTGTGGCTCTCCAGCTCAGCAGACAGATGAAGATGAAGAGAACTCAAAACCTGGTGAAAGATGTACATGATTTTTCTGCTGATTCATTAATGCTACAAAATGATCTTACATAGTGCAGCTACAATATAAGCTAAGTTTAATGTTTAATCATCACCGTGGCCTACTACGAGCATGGCTGTGTTAATGTCTCTCTGAATACATCACCCACTTCAAGAAGTACGGGCTCATGTATTCATGTGCATAAATGCACATGAAAGAATCATTAGCCCTCTCTTAGTAGTACAGTTCCTCAGAGCCAAACTATATGTGGCTTCAGAATGAATAACTGCCTGAAGTCCTTTGCACCCAGTCACCCATGCTTCATTTGTGTGGCTCCTATTCCAGTTATAGGTGTTTTCGTTGGGATACCTTAGAGATTACGTATAATTTTCCATGGCCAGCTTTCGAATTGACCAAAAGGATGATGTATTTCCAGCAGAGTAACCACACGGCCTGGAACTCTATCCCTTCTCCACAGCAGATGTACAGTATAAACACCAGCATTCAGACTGGACTGCTCCTTGGCTTTGTGTTTTGTCAGCTGTAGGGACAGTGCTGCTGGTGGGGTGGCTGATATTACAGATGTACGAAAATTAACCTCTTAAACTGCAGGCTAATTATTTCGTTATTAATCTTTATTCTTATTATTCGGTAACTACTATGAATTATTCAGCATTTACTAAGCTGTGAGGGGCAGAATGGACGTAAGGGCCTCCATACGGGTACTGGAGTGTGTAGCCTCTTCATGTACACACCCTATTGATGTAGAAGCCAGGGTCTACAATTAAAAAAAAAAAAAAAAACGCCCATTTTGGTGCTCTTTAAACACGACTTCTTTGACGTGGCCTTATAATTTGCCCCTTGGGGGAGGTCAGCACCATCCTAAGGGCTGTTCCATTACTATATTAACCTAAGTGAGGTGTTATTATATGAGCCCAATGGGGGGAGTGGAAATAACACTGTGTCCTAATAGCAAGTGAGTGTTCAAAAGTAGAACTGCATGATGTTCCAAGGCCTTCTGGATGCTTACACTGGAAACGCCAAATGTGCTCATCAAGTCAACATGAACAAACCGTGAGCCTATCAGAAAACAGACCTCCAACTAAAATGAGTGAGCTTCATCGTGATGCTCCTGAGTTGGGCAGCTCAGTTTTATCTGCTAACTTGTAAATGCTAGGTCTAATTAAGAATCTTTATCAATCAATTACAAGGCAATTAAGCAGCTGAAATATGAACTTTGCTACACACTGAATTGATGTTTTGAGATAAACAAGTATGGAAAAATACTCCAAACAAACCAGCAAGCTTTTTTGTGTACTATGTAGCATGAAAACCCCAGTCATTTTTTCCATAGAGAAATCCAGCTTAGAATTGGAGTTGCTAATATGCATGACGGCAACTACAGAGTCATGACTTCCGATGTCCATAAGCTATAAAATAATACATATACAAAAACTGTTAGTTAAAAGGGTTTTTTGACTCGTTACAGTAGTACAATATGAAATAATTTTAAAAGGGTTCTTTAGAGAACTATACAACTGGGTTGTTTTCATCATAGTGAATAACCATTTGGCTCAGCAAGGACCCATATATGCAGTTCATTGAGGTTTCATGGTTCTATATAGAACCACTGCCTTTACTAAAGAACACTTTAAGAGTGTATAAATGTGATTTGCTGTTCTCACACTGCAATTTCTGTAGTAAACTACTCCTCATGTGCTTGTGTTTACCTTTGTCCTGTCCATGTGCTTGTGTTTACTTCCTGGTCTTCCATGTGCATTTGTTTTGGTTTTTCTGTCCTGCCCCCTTGTTTGGTTACTCCGCTCCTGATTCTTCCCACCTGTGTTTCCACCTGTGTCTTGTGATCCCTTGTTAGCCCTCGTGTATATAAGCCCTGTGTTTGCTTTGGTCTGTGTTGGTCTTAGTTGTTCTTTGTTCTGGTTGTACTGTTTGTATGTTTGATCCTGTTTTCATTTTGTCATGTCTGTCCCTCCTCCTCTCCATGTTGGCTGTTTGACCCTGGATTTGCCCCTAATAAAAGTCACTTATTTCAGCGCATGCGTCCACCTCCTCGCTCCACGCCACATAGTCTTGCTGGACCAGATGTGCTCTTATAACAAAAACATGCCCGTTAAACTTTTGGTGCTGAATCGCAGCCACTAATGAGGGTATAGGCCCTCTAATAGGTTCTCCTCCAAGCGTGTTCAGCTGTTAGTGGCAGTTCAAAATGAGACAGTGGCCTGATTCACATGACTCAAAGGAAGCTTGCGTCTTCCTTTTGCGCTGGTAGTATCATGTGATTGGGGGAATCACGGGGCAACTGGTTGGAATAGGATACGACTGAGTTGACGGGAAATTAGACAAAATCCCCAAAAAATGCAAATAATTTTTCTGCGCAAGAGGTAATAATTATTTTTATATGTAATATATGTTATATGTAATATCTCATATCTACATTCTTATTTGGAGTTTTTTGGTTGGACTTTTCAGCCATGCTAACTTATGTTACATCCCTGTGCTAATGACAGGTTTGTCAATAATGTTGATTTCACACTTAGGTTTGTTCCCACTCTTAGTGTTTAGCCCAAAATTCCATTTTGGCTGTCCCCAGATGTTCTGGTTGTCAGATCCCATTGATCCCCACAAAACTCCTGTTATTCTTCAATACTGATCCGAGTTTCTGCTATAAAATATTTTGCTGTTAATGATTCAATTTGGAGGACAAATGGAAAAAATTCTAGCCATATTTCGGTGTCGGCGTTGAAAAATCTACATTGTGCTGACACATGATGTGATAGGCTAGTCCAAATGTTACCTTTCCTATCAAATATTCTCCAACAGCCTAAAATCAAAACTCTTGTCTAAAGAAAAGAAAGACACCTATGTTATATTGACCAACTTGAAAACTAATTTATCATCATTAACATACCACAAAATACCTCAGAAGTAGGTGGGGTAATGTAATTGTTACCGATGTTCCTCAGTGAGTCCCACCCGCACCTCAAGTTTTTTTTAAATTAGAAAATTACATGTGAGGAGAAAACGCACCGTGTATGGAAGTTTTTTTGGAGTGAATGCATAAACTCTTATATCTTTGATTTTGTCATAAATATTAGACATGCTGTGGTAAAATTACATTACCCCACCTCCATGTGGAAAATGCCCTCTGAATAGTGTTGAAATCAGTAAGATTCTCACATCACATCAAACCACTCTGAATGACTATGTGTACATCTCAGCTGAATTATGCAGGAATTTGTACAAATTGATGGAATTTCCCTTCAAATACAGTGTTGAAATGAAGAAACAGTGAACCACATCTCAGTAAATTCTAGACAAATTCTGTTCAGGTAAAAATGAAAACAAACAAACTTCTGGAAGAAAAAAAAAAGCTTTCCAAAAATATACAACAGCGCAAACTCACACACAAGTATATCTTTATGCAACAAGTTACACAACTGTTAGAGAGAACAGAGACAGGGGCGTAATGAGGATAGCAAGGGGAAAGGAGGAATGAGGGAAAAATAGAGAGGAAGAGAGAAAGAAACAGACACACAGAGAGAGAAAGAGAGAGAGAGAGGCCCTGCACCTCTTTGTCAGCAGCACAGAGCGATCTCCAATTACTACACAAAAGGAGCTCATTCAGGAGGCAGCGCTCTGAACACTGCAGCTTTGCATGTGTAATGAGTGCTACACTGCATGCTAAGAGGACAGCAGCACCCAGATACACTCCACTGATAAACACATGCAGTCACACACCACACCAACACATGCCAACATGCAGAGTTCCTCACTGGCATTTTCTCTCATCTTAATTCAGTTTATTCATGTTTTTCATGTTTTGCAGTTTTATAGCGCATAACAAACGGACTGATAGTAACGCACTACAAAAAACTTTACTTGTGATACAAATCTATGAATCATTTCCACATGAAGAAAAAACTTAACATATTACAACTGTGTCGTAGTTGAAATTGTATAATTCTAATGTGTATATGAACCATTCTACTGAATTAGTTTAAAATGCGGCCCTACAGTAAACAAATGACTAAAAAGCAATTAAGCAATTAATCTATCGATCTTAGATATTTACAAGCATTATGTTACGATCAATTTAACCTCAAGACATTACCTACTAATAGTAATAAGCTAAATATATACAAAGTCATAATTTATAAGGTACTTTTTGTTGGGAGGTGTCTGACCCAAACCCTGACCTCTATATTTACACTTGTGAAAATAATCATTTAAGACTTTTTTTTAGTTTAAGACATTTTTTTCAATGCTGTGTTTTAAATCTCTATGATTTTTTTAAAGTGAGGTTGAAAAATTTTGATTCATCTCGAGTTAAATTTTTAAATAAAAAGAAGAAATGCTGTTCCACAATTTCATGTCACTGCGGAAACACAAAGGGTTCTAGCCCATGAACTATTTACGTGCTCAGGCTTAGAATTTTTAATAGGACTCTCAGATGTGCTGATATAGCAATTTCAGGAAGCCAAGAAAAAACTGGCATAGAAACACTTTCATTGTTAGTGATTTAATATCTCAGTGGTCATATCCTATTTTTCATCACACCTTTTTTACCTCTGAGCTGAGCGTGCAGTGTGTGTGTGTGTGTGTGTATGTGTAAGAATGTGTGTGTATTTGGAGGAGACGCTGGTGAAAGAACAGAGCTGGACTTCTTAGGAAATGAATCATTCCAGCCTGCACATCCCGTAACCAAGCGGAAAACATACCACAGGCTTTTAACTTTTCCTCATCCCTTCCTGCTGGTGCTTTCCAGTGTTGCTTATAATTAATTTGATGATGATGTCATGACCTTGCATTCTTCACACATTAGATTTATTGAGAAGGACTGAACATCATCACTGGTCGAGTGCTGGTTCATTCCATTGTGTCACGCCACGTCCACTTGAAGATATTCAGATGCCTCTAGTGTCAGTTACCTTACTGTATTTACTATAAAGCACTTTTCTTATAGAAGGTGCTATTACGTATAATATAACAGATTATTATTGTTGTTGTTGTTATTGTAATTATTATTGTTATTAATAATAATAATAAGAAGAAGAAGAAGGAGAAGAATTATTATTATTAGTAGTAGTAGTAGTAGTAGTAGTAGTAGTAGTAATATTAGTAGTGGTAGTAGTAGTGGAACTATTATTAGTGGTAGTAGTAGTGGTAGTAGTAGTAGTGGTAGTACTATAGTAGCAGTCATATTGGTGCTAGCGGCAGTAGCAGTGGTAGTAGTAGTGGTGGTAATACTATAATAGTATTAGTATTGGTGCTAGTGGCAGTAGTAGTTGTAGTAGTAGTAGTGGTGTTGGTGGTGGTAGCAGTAGTAATAGTAGTAGTAGTGGTAGTACTATAGTAGCAGTCATATTGGTGCTAGTGGCAGTAGCAGTGGTAGTAGTAGTGGTGGGAGTAGTATTGGTACTAGTGGCAGTAGTAGTAGTGGTAGTGGTGGTAGTAGTAGTAGTAGTGGTAGTACTATAGTATTAGTTGTATTGGTGCTAGTGGCAGTAGTAGTGGTAGTAGCAGTGGTGGTAGTAGTATTGGTACTAGTGGCAGTAGTAGTAGTGGTAGTGGTGGTAGTAGTAGTAGTAGTGGTGGTGGTGGTGGTAGTAATAATGTTAGTAGTAGTAGTAGTAGTGGTAGTACTAATAGTGGTAGTATAGTAGTAGTGGTAGTAGTATTTTAAAATCAACTGTTCATGCACAACACGACTGAAAATAACTAAAATTCAAATTCTAAAGGAAGAATTATCAGTTTTTGTTGGTTAATTCAGGAACAGAACAAATGTGTCAACTTTTCATGGTACACCATTTACCACCCTAGTGGTAGAATTGGGCAATACAGGCTTTGCAATGGTGTCTGGACTGGCAGAAAGACTGTGCAGCTGAGTGGAGGGTTTATGTGATTAGTCCATCACGTCTCTGCCATTGTTTGGCTTTCTAGCCGAAAATGATTGCTTGAAACACTGTTTACATTCAATTGCAGGGTCACTAACTGTCACCATGGGTCAGTCAGTTCAGGACTGAATGTTCCAGTTTAATCCCAGTAACCAGAGGTGGGCTGTAGCTAGTTCTATTTACACACTTACTTGCACTGAAGTAAAACTGTAATCTATTTTTTAATTCCTCTCAGTTCCAGTTTTTTCATGCTGTTGCAACAGTTCAGTTCTTGGACTGCTTTGCTGTTGCTCACACCTCTCACCCTGGAGCTGAGGTATTTTATTTTGAGCTATAGATTGGATCCAAAATGTGAAAAATGCAGCCAGACAAACTTCTGTTTCTGTGCTGACAGACAAATAACTTGTTATTATTTATGGGAAAGTTGTTTGTCGCTACTTTTACTCATACTTGACTCAATATGGAGGTCAAACTTAAAGTGAAAGTAGAAGTGCATTATATTTCTGCTTGAGTTAAAGTACAAATGTATAAAGTTATTACTGTTATTACATTATATGATATTTTTAGAAACATTTCCCCTTTCATGGTCAGGAAGCATCTGTCCATTCCCTACTTCTGTAACATAAGAATAGCTCAGTCAGTTTGCACTGATTTTAATGTAGTTCCTGAACAATCAGCCTTAGAATGCACTAAACCTGGACATTGGAAGATACTAAGGAGACCCATGCAGCTCCAGACAGCTAGCTCAGTTCTGTATGTCTTCAGCATCAATAGAAACTGTTCAGCAAAATAATACAGCTGCAGTAGTACATTTAAAGGGCTCATATCACTGAAAACTGGATTTCCCTCCCTTGTTTTTATGTAAAAGAGTTTAATTTAGAATGTAAACAAATACTTTCAATATACTGTGTTCACTCCCCTGTCCATAAAGTCCATATATGGTAAATATGCTGCAAAACAGCAATGATTAAAGCACAGATTATCTACATGCATCAGTCTTAAAGGGCCCTGTTTTGAATGAATTGTGTCTATGATGTCACAAAAATCAACACATTTCTGCATATAGCAGTTTAGCTCCACCCAAGATACATGGAACATTTTAGCCTGGACTGCTTGTCTTCTGCCAATCACAAGAACATATTGGCCTTGAAGGCACAGCAACAAAAACAGCCTATAAGGCATAGAGGTTAGAAAATGGCCAAATGTCATACAGAAATGAATGATGATTGCTTTTGGTACGTTAAAGCAATGTTTTTGTGTTGATAAAGTAATACAACCCCAATTCCAATGAAGTTGGTACGTTGTGTAAAACAAATAAAAACAAAATATGATGATTTGCAAATCCTTTTCAACCTGTATTCAATTGAATACACTACAAAGACAAGATATTTAATGTTCAAACAGATAAACTTTTGCAAATATTCACACATTTTGAATTTGATGCCTGCAACTCATTCCAAAGAAGTTGGGACAGGGGCATGTTTACCACTGTGTTACATCACCTTTCCTTTTAACAACACTCAATAAGCGTTTGGGAACTGAAGACACTGAGTGTTGAAGCTTTGTAGGTGGAATTCTTTCCCATTCTTGCTTGATGTACAACTTCAGTTGCTCAACAGTCCGGGGTCTCCGTTGTCGTATTTTGTGCTTCATAATGCACCACACATTTTCAATGGGAGACCGGTCTGGACTGCAGGCAGGCCAGTCTAGTACCCGCACTCTTTTACTATGAAGCCACGCTGTCATAACACGTGCAGAACGTGGCTTGGCATCGTCTTGCTGAAATAAGCAGGATGTCCCTGAAAAAGACGCTGCTTGGATGGCAGCAGATGTTGTTCCAAAACCTGCATGTACCTTTCAGCATTAATGGTGCCTTCACAGATGTGCAAGTTACCCCTGCCATGGGCACTAACACCCCCCCACACCATCAGAGATGCTGGCTCTTAAACTTTGCACCAATAACAATCCGGACAGTCCTTTTCCTCTTTGGCCCGGAGGACAAGACATGATTTCCAAAAACAATGTGAAATGTGGACTCGTCAGACCACAGGACACTTTTCCACTTCATGTCAGTCCATCTCAGATGAGCTCGGGCCCAGAGAAGCCGCGGCGTTTCTGGGTGGTGTTGATATATGGCTTTCGCTTTGCATGGCAGAGTTTTAACTTGCACTTGTAGATGGAGCGACAAACTGTGTTCACTGACAGTGGTTTTCTGAAGTGTTCCTGAGCCCATGTGGGAATATCCGTTACAGAATGATGTCGGTTTTTAATGCAGTGCCGCCTGAGGGATCGAAGGTCACAGGCATTCAATGTTGGTTTTCTGCCTTGCCGCTTACTTGCAGAGATTTCTACAGATTCTCTGAATCTTTTGATGATATTATGGACTGTAGATGATGAAATCCCTAAATTCCTTGCAATTGCATGTTGAGAAACGTTCTTAAACTGTTGGACTATTTGCTCACGCAGTTGTTCACAAAGTGGTGAACCTCGCCCCGTCCTTGCTTGTGAACGACTGAACCTTTCAGGGATGCTCCCTTTATACCCAATCATGACACTCACCTGTTTCCAATTAACCTGTTCACCTGAGGAAAGTTCCAAACAGGTGTTTTTTGAGCATTCCTCAACTTTCCCAGTCTTTTGTTGCCCCTGTCCCAACTTCAAATTCAAGATGAGTGAATATTTGCAAAAAACAATAAAGTTTATCCGTTTGAACATTAAATATCTTGTCTTTGTAGTGTATTCAGTTGAATATACGTTGAAAAGTATTTGCAAATTATCGTATTCTAAATAAATAAAGTACAAAAAATGTAGCATATGGGCTCTTTAAAAGTGTAAGAGCAGGTACTAAAGTACAAATATAAATAGAGAACTTCTAATTCACTCAGATACAGATGTTTCATACCTCGTTATTTCATTTTTATATATTCACACAAACATATACATATATACATGAATGTTATTATTCATATGGAAAATGTATGTGTTTGGCTTTATTTCGCAACATCATTGCCAGTTGTCCATTTCATTTAACAGAATGAGGCCTTGACAACACCTAGCTTCTGACCTGCACCCTTAAAAATGTCCATCAGCCCCAAACCAAGAGAAAAACAAATACTTAGTCCTATCTCTCTCTCTCTCTGTCTCTCTCTCTCTCTCTCTCTCTCTCTCTCTCTCTCTCTCTCTCTCTCTCTGTCTCTCTCTCACTCTCTCTCTCTCTCTCTGTCTCTCTCTCTCTCTCTCTCTCTCTCTGTCTCTCTCTCTCTCTCTCTCTCTCTCTCTCTCTCTGTCTCTCTCTCACTCTCTCTCTCTGTTTTTTCTGCCCTCCTTACCCCAGTCCACCAGCATTATCAGGTCTATTTAAAGCCCCGACTCTCTATAAAACCTAAGCGAAGGATTGGGGGGTGGAGGCAGAGAAAACATCCCAGAGCCCAAAAAAGGCATTCTTCAATATTCCCCCAACACAGCCGTCTCCCAGCTAGAGCACGAGCCAGGGGAGCAGCCATTTCCCACCGAGAGGCGTGGGAGAAGGCCGCGGCCATCGGAGAAAAACATGCACGCCATGCCCAGAATAAGAAAACAGGGGCACAATTCCTGCCATTCGCTTATTTTTAAAGAGTCTAAGCATTTGCTGGACATCAAGTGTTTTGGCACTTTTTTTTCCTCCATCCCAATGAAAATCATTTATATTGCACTAAACATGATGATCTTCATTACTGTGTAAAGAAACCGGCTTTTATTTATTTAATTTCCAGTCAAAACTTCTATTGAGCTGCTTTTATTGTAGGCTCACTTTCAGTTTTTCAGTTCAGTCTTAGAATTTGGTTGCATTTTCAATCCCAAATTCAGACTCGTCAGCCAATAAAACCTTACTGCACATCTCCACATGTCCAGATTTGCTGTTCTAGTGCAGATTTTCTCCCTTTTTGTTTTTCCTTTTAAAGGCTACAAATCCTTTCAGACCCATAGTGCCAAGTCGTCTTCTCACAGTGGAAGGATGGACAGAAACACCTGTGGATGTTTTCAGATCTGAAGCAGCTTGATTTTCTCCACTCTCTCAAAGATGAAAGCCTTAAGTGCTGTTTATCTGATGGGGACAGTTTTGATGTCTACCAGGTCTTCCAGGTGGTTGTTAGGAGTCCCATTTTCTCTGCAGATTGAAATCATTTTCAACTCCAATTTTGGAAACTCCTGTTTTTTTTACTTTATCTTATGCAAATGGCCGCGACCCTGACGGAGAAGCGGCTTAGAAAATGGATGGATGGATTATGCAAATGGATTTTCTATCGAATCCTGAAAAATTAATTGCTTGGTACTTATTGGCTGTTTTAACTGGTGATGAAATAAATTAAGGGCAATCTCTGTCTTTCACACAGTACTATAGGTAATCGTGCATGGCCAATGCACTTAATGACAATTTAATGATATGATGTAATGCATAGAAAGTGGTTCTAATGTGGCCCACATGTTTAGAGGAAAAGGCAGCAGAACCTCAGGCTGGGTTTGAAGTGGTTTCTAAGACAAAGCAGTGACTAAAAGTTAAACAAAACCTAAAAGGAAACCGAAAAAGAGCGCAGGCATGGGAACCACTTTTGATGCCACAATGGAAAAAACAACCCTCTCTAAATTGCTAAGGCCTCATCCTCTGTGGGAGTAACAAAAAAAGAGAAGAAACAACCAAACAAAGCACTCATACATTTTCCCTCGTCAAAAACGTTATGATAACTTTAGGATTCTAAAATTTCCACACTTTCCTTCTCCTTCCTCATTCTGACCTCTCGTCCAGTTCCTCCGCTCTGCCAGCGACTGGAGAGGCAGCCGGTGGATAGAAACAGTTAATGTTGTTTTGGGGGCTCTCTCACCACAGGGCCAACCAGATTGGCGCTGGCTGCTGGGACAATTTGCCACTGGCTGACTGGACTCAAACAAAACCAGGGGAAAGGGAACCTGGGCACAAAGCAGCGAGCGCAGTGCAGCCTGGCACTGCTCAATACCCCTCACTCACTTGACATGGGAGAGCCATTACATAATCTCCCACACACAAAACACAGCGTTCAGCAGCGATGGAGGTACAGTGTAAGTGATGGGCTCTCCTCGCACGTGCAGGCTCTTCATTACCCAGAGGATGGAGGGAACATGCAAAGCTAGAACAGACGGATTTGACTCTAACGAGTGACTGACCAATGTAATAATATTTAGGTGGAAAAATCACATTTAGACAGTGTAAATTTAGTCGAATGTATTCGAGTAGCTAAGACCAGCAATGTCTGGTGTCTGAAGATTGTATTTTTAGTTTTGCACTGGGACTACATGGCTAATGAAGCTAATGAGTAAAGTAGTATATGTATGTAGAATCAATTAGCATCGTGCTAACTGCATATCTAAATCATCTACCTCAAATTGTGTTATATAAGTTGTTATATAAGCTCGTATACGTATATGTATATATCGCTGTTGTCGGAACAAAACTTCTGTATCTCTATAAATCTTTTTATTTTCATTTTTCAGTTTTTGACGTAATTTGAAAATACCTGTTGCCCTTCACATTGTGTGTGAATTTCATGGTGAATGGGCCAAAGAAAAAGACCCAAAATGACTTGGAAAGACGCCTGGTTCCATTGACTTACATTAAACATAAAGTAGGTTTTTCACTTCTCCTGTAAAGTTACCATTTTGGAGATACAAGGTTTTGTTCTGACAACAGCGACATACATTCTTTCTGTACTCTATACACCCTTGGATAAGGCTAATTGTGGGAAGTATAAGCCATTACTTGCTAGCTACATTAGCCTCATAGTTCCAGTGCAAAACTAGAGAAGCAAACTTCAGACACCAAACATGACTTGGCTGGTTGCAGATTTATTGTAAGGGAAAAACTTCATCTGATATGTCGCCAGACTATTTCTTTAAGATGATAGATTCATCTTAAAGTATCAGTGCTGGAGAATCATGAGTCTTATCTTAGCAGAAGGACGTCATTAGAAGAGAAACTGTAACCACAAGTGCATTCCTCCATAAGCACTCACACAAACATGTCACTCTGGCAGCGCATGACAAGCATGCAAGGCCCTGACAAGCCCCCCACCACACACACACACACACACACACACACACACATCCACTTCCCTCACTCTCTTAATCTCTCACTCTCTCTCTCGCCCCCCATTTTCCCACCATTTACGCAAAGCAAATTCTCATTAAGGACCAAATTGTTTTCAGATGCTGGCCTGGCAGGGTTGCCGTGGTGACGGCCCGGGAGGCGGCAGGCAGCCCGGGGCTGATGGGTAGTGGAGGAATCGAGCAGCTTTGGATCCGGAGTGCTGCCGAAAAAGCCCCTCTGCCAGGCCTCAGCGAGCCCTTTCTGGCCGGCACAATGCACACTGACGGAGGCCATTCAGTGGCTAACAAACGACGAGGAAGCACCACTAGAGAGGCCCTCTGACCAGTCATTCTGTTTTCACACACATGCACACACACCTATTCTGTAATATATTCAGTCTTTTGGTTTTGGTTGACAGAAGAAATATGTCCTGGTAAAGCTTTGAAGAGAAGGTCTAGAGGAAGAGACATCTAAATATTTATGAATTTGCTAAAACTAGCCAGTCATGGAAGCCCATAGATCTCAGTGACGTCATTTTGTAGTCAGTGTGATGCCCATATTAGGAACTTAGGACTGGTTAGAACTGGCATCGCAAAATCGACATCTTCACCAAAATACCCTACCAGCAAGCTTTGCCAAATGTGGCAGTTAGCCTACACTGTTAGCTACAGTTTGAGTAGTTGGTGTTGTATAATAAAGCAATAAGCCATCAGAGGCCGTGTGTTGCAGCCTGAAACTTTCCCCAAGATAAAACCGCAGTTACATGTCTAAAGTGGCCAAATGCTTTTATAAAACACCAGCCAACATAAACTATGATAAAATGCAGAAAATAATTTAAGTTATTATTAATAATAACTAACATAAACAAGTATTCTGCTAGGAAGTGTAGTTCCTTTAGCACATGGTGTCATTGCCGAGGAACCATGGATGGTTGAAGGAAGAGAAGAATGTTCTGTCGCCCATCGCTCTACTGCGGCCCTTTCATTAACTTTTTAACTTGTGTCATTTACCTATGAACATATGATGACAGCAGTGTTCAATGCAAAAACCTTCACTTTATAAGTACTTCTTGGTCACCAAATTACCACTGAGTTGTATTTAACTCCAATCCTGTGGTTCCCTCTTCATCACGCTGGGCCTGAATCTCAAATGGCTCCCTACTCCCTACAGATTGCACTACGAAGGAGTTTAAATACAGACTCCTGCACCCCAACGGAGTAAAATATACCTAAAAATAGTCATTTGAGATTCAGACACATCCATATTCTAAAATTATGCTCTATTTGGCTGTAGAGGCTAGAATTTCTAAACTTTAATAATTATTAACAATTGAGTTAATAATTTTGGGACTATGGAGCCGTTTGAAGTTCAGCCTGGGTTTGACGCGACTTCTGACTGGAACACGGACATGTGAAGTGTGTAAGCCATTCAAGTGACATTCTTTAGTGTTTTATACAGCCGTTTTACAGTGAATCATATCATAAGGACTTTAATTCAAGCCTGTGATATCGATGATGGAGTTGTTTATGCTGTTAGCTATCTTGTAGCCTATCTGCTAGCTGACCAGCCTAGTTGTGGTTAATAAGGTTCCAGCCATTCAGTTTAAACAAAAAAATGTGTTTTTTATTTCATCACTATACTCAGCGGTCCATGCGAGCAGCAAGAGAGTCAAAGATTGCTCCATTAACAGCACAAGGTTTTCTCCTACTGTGGCGCAGTGATACAGCGGTCAGTCGCTGTTACTGATACATAGCACGTATCATGGGTTTTACAATGGCTTCGAACACGGCTCAGCCAATCAGATTTTAGGACCAGAACTGTCAGTTTTATAATAATGCTTAAGTGTAACAGTGGAGTTACTTGCATGAACTGTTCGGCTCTGACCTCTCTTGAAGTTTAACTGTCCGCACTGCATAATATGATACTTTGACATGCAAGTATGCTTGAAACTAAAATAAACTGCCAATATAGTGAGATCATTTAGTATAGAGTAATGTAGAAGTAAAGTAATGAGATACTTTTTCCAGGAAGTAATAAGTAATGCAATCCCATTACCGTTTTAGAGGTGTAACTAAGATTGATTACTTATTTGAGTAATTACCACAACACTGCAGCTATCTGTACTAACAGTAACACTAACATATCTGCCAGAAAATCACACTAAAAGGATTTCTGTCTATTATTCTATGTATTATCTTGGTGGGACCTTCATGTCTTTTGGGGCAGTCATGGGCTGGAGGTTAGGGAAATGGTTCTGTGACTGGAAGGTCACTGGTTCGATCCTCAGAGCCAGTGGTATGTGGCTGAGGTGTCCTTGAGCAAGGCACCTAACCCAAACTGCTCCCTGGGTGCTGAGGATAGGGCTGCCTACCACTCTGGGCAAGTGTGCTCACTGCCCCTAGTGTGTGTGTGTGTGTGTGTGTGTGTGTGTGTGTGTGTGTGTGTGTGTGTGTGTGTGTGTGTGTGTGTGTGTGTGTGCTCACTCATATGTATGTGGTGTTAACTTCACGAATGGGTTAAATGCAGAGGTGAAATTTCCCCATTGTGGGACTAATAAGGGTCACTTAACTTAATGAAGATTAGCACTTAATCACTTTTTCCATCCTTTTTCCATCCTAGTCTCTCTTGCCATTGTGTCATCACGTAATAACTTGGAATAGCTCTCTGACATAGAAATGTAGGAATACGCACACACACACACATACACACACGCACATACACACACACACACACACACACACACACACACACACACATATTCTAAGCCGCTTCTCCCGAAGGGTCACAGGGAACGTAGGAATACGTTTGCCATAAAAGATTCAGTGGTTATATGAACCCATAATTCAAATAAAAACTTTGGCAGTAAAACACCCATGGCTACAGAAGAAAGACCCATGTCTACAGCCCAATAGCCAGACCCAACGGGGACTATCCCTGGAAAATGGGAAAGTCACCTTACCAAAAAAACTCCTTGAGCAAGATTCTAGCACTATATTTGCCGTATCATGATTAAACTGTATGTCACTCTAGATAAAAATATTCACCAAAATAAGATGTCATTATGAAAGGAGAAGTCATCTGCTATGACTTAAAGAAGTTTTATTAGTTGTGCTTCTTAGAACATTTTTATGCTATATTAGCTCATCTATAGATGTCTTTCATTGTTAACAAATTAAACATCAGTCAGTGTAAATAGCTTTACAGAAGTCGAATAAACCAGAAAAAGCTAGTGGAAACTGCGTGGTCCTCCCTCTTCCTCCATCATTCAGCACTATGTTAGCCAGCACAGGGATCTGTTACCTGATGTGACAGAATTAGCTGTTAGCACTCTCCTCCAAACGTGTTGAGTCGTTCAATGATGTTGCCCGAGGCTGTTCCACAGTAGGCTTTGGTGGAGCTTTACGTGTCTCAGCTTGGCATCATACTGACTCGGCTTAGCATCATGTGATGGGGAGGCCTGGCTAGCTGGTGGAATTAACCACAACTAAACTGGGGAGAAAGCTGGGTTAAAAGAATTTACCACCATGCTAACATTAGCTCCTCTACATACAGCCTATCCTAAGAGCGTAACTTGACATCGCACACATTCAAAAATGAATATCATCTGAAATTAATAACACTGTGATTGAACTGCTTTAGCGAAAGCTCAGCTCTACGCTACAGTTGCTCATTATTCCAGATAGAAAGACGATAGAGGGCCACTGTTGTCCCACTGCTAGCAAAGCGGGCTGCTCATAGGCTTTTACTCATTGTTTTCCAGGTGGCCCGTTGTTAAATAAGCATTATTAGACACAATGCCACTTTTCAGTGCTCACTTTCTGCTCACAGTCCAATTTACTTATTTTACTTTCTCTGTTTCTTTCTCCTTTGTAAATTAGTTTATTAAATCGTTTCAACAGCAATACCATAAAGCTGCTTACACAGCTGTAGCCAGTCAGGCGCACTGTCAGCAAAAAAAGGCTCATTGAAAATCTGTTTGAAGGGATTAAAAACCAGTTTGACCCGATATGCAGAACAATAATCTGGGTGGTCTGAAGGTGAGCCAGAACTGGCATATGGTCAGTAGGGTGCTGACCTTATCAAGCCTGTGAATCAATATATACTTGCTATCTGGGTTTTCACCAATGTCTAACCTAGTAACAGTTGCTATGAAGGAGTGCATTTGTGGGTGGCGCAAGGCTAAATCAATTGAATTGCTGAGATTCGAAATCGTGTAACTAATACAAAAAGACAAACATTTGTTTTTCTACCATTTTCTTCCCAAATGTTTCCTCCACTTTCCCATTACTGCTGACTAACCACTGTTTTCCCACCTTTTATGTGTCAAACTGGCCACGTAAGGTTAATGGTGAACAATAAGCTTGTTTGAGCTGTCATTCATGACCTCACTGAAGGGGTGTGGCTTGTAGTGGGGTGGAGACCAGATGGTGCTAATGCCCTTCAGGCTAGAAGGTGCTACATTTAGATAGATGACCTTTGACTCCAATCTGTGTCCTTTCATTGCAGGTATCAGCTGCATTGATTCAGATCCTATTAACTGTGAACAAAAAAGGTCAAGCTCAAGGTCTTAAACACCATGATTATTAATCATTATCTGCTCAGTCACCTTTGACTCGCATTTTGAGGCACTTGAAACCATTTTCAACTCATTGAGGTTTCTTCTTTTCCTTTTCCTCGTGGGTGGTGGAGGTGTATCTCACCCATGTGTAGCTGTTTAACCACAGGCTGGTTTGTACTGGCACTTAATATGACCACTATCAGTTCCAGACAATCTTCACGGCCTGTGTTGCGTCAATATAAAGCTAACACACTCACCCACTCAAAACCCAAGCGCTTATACACTCAGGTAGCAAGGGACTTATTCTGAAGTCTTTATGTTCCACTGCTGGATGGTGGATAAATATCTCGGAAGTAAGACTTTCCGTCGCTGCCTGTCTTTTTTTGGTCTTCATTCTTGACAAGTCTTGATGAGTCAGAGTTTCACTGGACTTCACTTTCACTTAATGATGGGGAAACTCAAAGTGAAAAAAATGGGTTTCAAAACTGGCATTCAACAAATTGTTTAAAGCTACAGAGAAAATGGCACTCCTAACAACTAGACCATCAACACCGCCCCCATCAGATAAACAGCACTTAAAGCTTTTGTCTCTGAGAGAGAGGAGAAAACCAAGCTGCTTCAGATCTGAAAACATCCACAGGTGTTTCTGTCCATCCTTCCACTGTGAGAAGACCACTCAGCGATGTGGGTCTGAAAGGACGTGTAGCTGTTCGAGAGACCTTACTGAGAAAAGGAGACGGACACATCAAAGAGGCTGAACAATGGACTGACCACCCCAGAGTCCAGACCTCAGCATCACTGAATGGGTCTGGGATTCTTTGGTTTGTGAGAAGCAGAAGCTGAAGTATTCATTTGTATACATTGTGATTGTAGGTGTTTCAGGGTGTTTGGCTTAAAGGGTTCCAGCTCTAGTTCTACCCAAAATATTAATAACGTTTTGTTTTTTTTTACAGAAAGAAAATCTTGTTCCTTTTTGCTGTATTTATGTTTATTTGTATTCAATCTAATGTTATAATAGTGTTTTATTGGCAAAGCAAACATACTGCTGAGATAAGTCGAGAGAGCGAGGAGGACAGAGTGGGTTGAGGGGTTCAGAACAGGGAGCAATGGGGAGCGTCTAACCCCTCAATACAAAACCACCAGCTGTGCTCTGCTCTTTCAGTCAGTACACAGCAGTTTCTGATGAAGAGGAGCTCCACAAAAGCCTTTCCTCTCTGGATTACTGCAGGTCTTTCTCTCTTTCTCTGTCTCTCTCTCTCTCTCTCTCTCTCTCTATTTCTCCCTCTTTATTTCTCTATCTCTCTCTCTCTCTCTCTCTCTCTCTCTCTCTCTTTCTATCTCTCTCTCTCTCTCTCTCTCTCTTTCTCTCTGTCTCTCTCTCTCTATTTCTCCCTCTTTATTTCTCTCTCTCTCTATTTCTCCCTCTTTATTTCTCTCTCTCTCTCTTTCTCTCTCTCTGTCTTTCTCTCTCTCTCTATTTCTCCCTCTTTATTTCTCTCTCTCTCATTCTCTCTCTCTGTCTTTCTCTCTCTCTCTCTCTCTCTCTCTCTTTCTTTCTCCCTCTCTCTGTCTTTCTCTCTCTCTCTCTCTTTCTCCCTTTTATTTCTCTCTCTCTTTCTCCCTCTCTTTTTCTCTGTCTTTCTCTCTCTCTCTATTTCTCCCTCTCTATTTCTCTCTCTCTATTTCTCCCTCTGTTTTTTTCTCTCTCTATATTTCTCTCTCTCTCTATTTCTCCCTCTTTATTTCTCTCTTTCTCCCTCTCTCTCACTCCCTCTCTCTCTCTGCCTGTCTTCCTCTCTTTTTCTCTCTCTTTCTCCCCCTCTCTGCTTGTTTTCCTTTCTTTCTTTTCCTCGCTTTCTCTCTCTCTATCTCTCTCTCTCTCTCTCTCTCTCTCTCTCTCTCTCTCTCTCTCGCTGTGCACTTCTTACTTTCTCTTTCTCTTTGTCCCCCCTCTCTTCCTCTCTCTTTTCCTCTTTCTTTCTGTATGCAGTCAGAGAAATAGATATTACAGTAATGGAGATCAAAACATTGCTGGTGAATTTAATGAACTATAGTGGTGTCAGTGAATTCAAGCACTTTAGAGGCTGTGAATGTAAGAAGACTAACCGCCTCTAGAGGTTGTCACCTATGATAAAAAGCAGGCCGAATACCAAACTGTCCTCTACTGGACTTTTACTGCTCTGTTTGGGTGCAGAAGTCTTTATTTCATGCCTTATATAGTGCACTAGTAGGCTATTCAGAAGATATCACTGTTCCTGTAATGTCTTTGTATTTACTGTTGAAGTGTGGGAGAAATTGCTGTGTTGTAGTTTAGTGTAAATAGTGTGCCACGGTAGAACTGCAGTTGACACACTAAATAAATGTATTTTTGGCAGTGGTGGACAGTAACTGAGTAAATGTAATTAGTTACTGTACTTAAGTAGTTTTTTCGTGTATCTGTACTTAAATTTTCCATTTTGGGCGACTTTTTACTTTCACTCCACTACATTTCAGAGTTTAATATCTAATATCTGACTTTTTCCTCCTACATTTTGAGAAATCTGTCGTTCCTTTTGGTTTCTGTGTGTATAAAAACATGTGAAAACATGAGAAGCGCAAAGCCAGAGCACCAATCAGGGCCTAGCGGTCACTTTGTTCTGAGCTTGATTTGATCTGTTGGTCATACCGACCCAGTGCAGCACACGGTTCAACGTCAGAACAGCAGTGTAAAGATTTGGGAGCACATCCGTCACCTAAATGATGAACTAACCTAACTTTGTGTAAATAGACCACAATATAGAAATATGTCCACACATGCAGTCGTGACTGACGCGTTTCTTTTTTTCTGAATTCATACAAACACTTTCATTTTATAGTAAATTAGTTTGGGCTAGTTTATGTTTATGAACAGAGACCTACAGATCAATACAGTAAAGGAAAACTTATTGTGAACTTGAGTTTAAAGCCAGTTTTTATTCAACTTGTAACTAATTTACAAAGTAATCTTAAACTGAAACTTTGCTTGTGTGTAAAAAGTGATTTCAGAGCCACTCGGTTCTCCCTGATGGAAACTGTTTACCTTCAGTGTTTTGTGCTTCTGATCATTTTAATAGACGTCAGCGTCACTAATTAATGACGTTCTATTAAAAGACTGGTTTACCAAGAGAGACGCTGGAGGACTTTCACCTGAAATGAGTTCATGAAGCCAGTCTGGTTATAAAAATGATAACAGGACATCAGAGCCAGAATTACTCTTTTAGTACTTTTCCTTTATACTTAAGTACATTTGAAGGTAAATACTTTTGTACTTTTACTCAAGTGGAGGTCTAGAGTAAGGACTTCTACTTTTACTGGAGTAATATTTTACCTTGGGGTGTCTCTACTTTAACTCAAGTACATGATTTGTGTACTTCGTCCACCTCTGATTTTTGCACGTGTGTGTCCTGCGTAAGTCAGCAAAAACGCTGACAGTGTGTAGTGTGTGGTGTATAGTGTGTAGTGTGTAGTGTATAGTGTATAGTGTGTAGTGTATAGTGTATAGTGTGTAGTGTGCAGCGCATGGATTAGAACGCGCCCAACAGAGAGTGTCGTAAAACGAGGACTGTTTTTACTGCAAGTCGAATGCCGGTTGCTCCTGCATAGAAACACGTGGAAACTGAGTGGAAATCGGGAATAAATTTATACGGTTGTAAAAGTTTTGCAAACTGTTTTAGAGGTTCTGGAGACTCGACCCGTCTCTGGGAGAATGTGATTTGACAGCAGAGCTCACACGCGGAATAATAACCAGCAGTCAGTCTGTTAGCATTAGCATTGAAGCTCATATAAGGCAGCAGGAGTGACCAGCTGCTCTCATTTAACTCGCCAATGCTGTATTTCATCGGTCTTGGTCTCGGTGACGCGAAGGACATCACGGTAAAAGGATTAGAAGTAATCAAAGGATGTAGTCGGGTTTATTTGGAAGCCTACACGTCCATCCTGACTGTGGGGAAAGAAGCTCTGGTGGGTAAACGCGCCTGCAACCTGCATGAAAGAAGCCCTGTAGCTACAGTTTTCCCGGTCCACCTTAAATGGTTCAACATTGCACCATTTAAGGTGGAACGGGAGAATTCGAAGAAGAAGCCTGCTGCGGTCTCGGGGCTGCACATGTGTCTCGACTCACTGCCACATTAGATTCCGAGCTCACTCTCAGTTTAAAGAGCACACGCTGTTCATTTCCATGTACTTAAGGCCAGTTTCCCCCTTGAAGTCCACTTTCATGAACCCAGAACAATCAGAATTCATGTTACATGACCATTTGCTAACCTGCCTTCACCCCTTAGAATAAAGCAGCCGTTTTGATTTCAGTGCCTTTTTGTTTTCCTACTCTGAGATCCACTGATAATGTCCTGTCTTTCTCATTTTTAATGGAAAAGAAAAGTCATCGTTCAGTTTTCCGTCACACCATTGCTTATCATTTCCTCCAACTCTTGTGTTTCTTTCCTTTTCAGATGATGTATGTAAATAATCTCTGTTCTGATTGGGTGCCCTTCATTAAAAATCAATCCAGGTTTAAACACTGTAACTTCAGCGTGAATGGGTGGAGCTAAACTGCTGTCGATGGAATAGGCAAATTTACATAATTGCATGGTTTTATCAGTAAGGTTTTCAATGAAGATATTAAATAATCATACATACTGTTTTGGTCAGAATGATGCTGCTTCTCTCTTTGGTCTTTTTCACGTCAAGGGTGCATCACTGTTTTGCAGTATGCGCTGCATGTCCAAAAGTTGCTGCTCATCCAGTTTTCCTCCTGACATCAAAGATATTAATGTGGAGTTTGTCCCTCTTTGCTGTAGTAACAGCCTCTTCTCTTCTGGGAAGGCGTTACTCCTGATGTTGGAAACTTGCTGTTGGGATTTGATTGCATCCAGCCACAAAAGCATTAGTGAGGTCAGGTACTGATGTTGGATGATCAGTATTTACACTCCAACTCACTCCAAAGGTGCTCCATCACTCCAGAGCAGCAGTTCCACTGCTCCACAGCCCAATGCTGAGGGTGTAATGCCCCCATGTTGGGCATTGTAACCTTAGGCTCATGTGCAGCTGCTCCAGAGCTCTATTAGTACTTTTCTAGGGAAATTAGACAAGCTGTGTGAACACTCGTCAGAAAAGTAGCTGATCGCTCATTATAAGGGCTTTTGGACATGTAGTGTACCTGCAATGTTCTCTCAATTGTGCAGGCTTGGTATTTATGATGATTTTAACAGTTAATAAAGACTTACTAGATTCACGCTCATAAACAGTGACGTGCTTATTGTCTGACTGTGTGCTGTGTGCATCTGTTCAGGAGGAGTATTATGGCCGTGAGCTGTTGCTGGCAGACAGAGACATGGTAGAGCAGGAGGCAGATGAGATTCTGAAGGGGGCTGATGTCAGTGACGTTGCTTTCCTGGTGGTGGGGGATCCATTCGGGTAAGTGGGATACAGCTCACCAGTGCTGCCGTTTTGGGTTGTTGCTGTTACCTCTCAGCTCCATGCAGCCTATCTGTTTTTTATAAGAGCCATCAGTCTATATAGTGCTGGGTGGTATATCATCTATATCTGTACACCAGTACAGCAGTCCTGATTTTCAGTTATTATTGACTATAGATGAGGCCTAATAATTTTTAGTTATTAATTATTTCTCAGAATCGTCATGATTCTAATACATAGGCAACATGTTGCATTTAAACTCAGCAAGTATTGTAGTTTTTGTCATTGTCATTTAGTCATTGTTCGTTTTTGGTTGGAAACCAAGGCTTAAAATCTTGAAACGTCCAGTGGACTACTGTCCAGTTAGATCATTTTTTTGTCAGAGACGGCTTTACAGGTACAGCCAAGCCAGCTCTGCCATTGTTTCAACTTTCAGGAGCTGGACTGAAGGCCCAACATATTAGGTTATCTACCAACATAATTAGGAAATGACAGTGAAATCAATTCATCAATAACGTTTTGATTTTGGGTCGGACTGATTCTGAAGGCCACATGTCTGAATAACCACTAACCTAATTATCCTAACGGCAGTGGAAACAACCAGTCACATTATAATAAGCAAGGGTTGGCCTCCTGCAGGTTCTAGATATGTCACTGACTCAATAGAAGCTGTTGTCTAACCAGGTTTCCGTCAGATGTTACAGCGCCGGCAGCTGTATGCTGACAGAGTCACTGCAAAACTGCGACATACAAGGTCAAATATATGATAATCTTTTACAAGCTAAATAAATACTTCATTTACATGCTGTGTCCATATTTAGACTAGAATGGCCAAAACATGTTCATATGCACCAGCGTTAGCTTAGAGCTAATACACAATTAGAAATCCCCTAGGGGTGCTAGCAGAATTACCACAGAGGTGCTTTTGTCCCGTATTTCAACCGAATTTTGTTTATTCGTTTATGGCTCAAACTGAACGCCCTACTCTCATAGTCACGGTTCTGTCCTGAATAACTTCAGTGCTTGTTATGCGCTGTGTGCTTTACATTGATTTGAAGGAACAAAAAACTGAAGTAGCACAGATACATTAATTATCTGTTAATGAGCTTTTCGAACCTTTACAGTACTGTGTCAGGTGCCCTTTTGGTTTAATTTAAAGAGATGAAAGACCAAAATAGTCCAGGCAAAAAACCGGGGCACTGAGGAAGCACAGCGTCATTACCTTTATTAATGCTACCTTAAAAATGATCTATCATCTGATGCCGTGACGCACCAGAACTTCATTAGATTTCTTCTTTCACCAAGATGCAAAAATGACATCAGTGTGTGACGCTTCTTCCACTGGCAGGCAGCGTGTGCAGGTTCTCTGTTCCCTTCTTCTCCATATTATTCATTTTTGCGGCCTTCACTGCAGGAAAATGCTGGAACAGGCCTCATCCAGAACCTTGAATTGCTGAGATGCATGATTTTACCTTTTAGCTTTTTAGTGAAAACATTGTACAATTAGGTATATAAATATAATAATATACTTGAATAGTATAATAAATATACACTCATCAGCCACTTTATTAGGTACATCTTGCTAGTAAAAGGCTGGACCCCCTTTTGCCTTCAGAACTGCCTTAATTCTTCGTGGCAGACTTTCAACAGGGTGTTGGAAACGTTCCTCAGAGATGTTGGTTGGTTATTTGAGTTCCTGTTGCCTTTCTACTGGTCTGCCTATTCTCCTCTGACCTCTCACATCAACAAGGCATATTCGTCCACACAACTGACCGCTCACTGGATATTTCCTCTTTGTCGGGCCATTCTCTGTAAACCCTAGAGATGGTTGTGCGTGAAAATCCCTGCAGATCAGCAGTTGGAGCAGACCAGCCCGTCTGGCTCCAACAACCACGCCACGTTCAAAGTCCCTTAAATCCCCTTTCTTCCCCGTTCTGATGCTCGGTCTGCACTTCAGCAAGTTGTCTTGACCACCTCTACATGCCTAAATGCATTGAGTTGTGGCCGTGTGATTGGCTGATTAGCTATTTGTGTTAACAAGCAATTGAATGTGGCCGGTGAGTGTGTGTGTGTGTGTGTGTGTGTTAAATATATGTTGTGTTTTTCTGAATGTACAGAAGTGAAAGTATATTCTTAGTGAGATTGAGTGACAGATTGTTGGGAAATCTTGAAGCACAGTCGCTACACAGGCCTTCCTTGACCCCAAACACTGATTTTATAATCTGAACTTTCCTTCTCATCTTGTGTGAAGGGAATTGCCCTGCCCACAAAATGCGATGAGGTTCTCTGTAACATACGTTCTGTTTCTGCAACATTCATGCCGTATCAAATGAAATCAGCATTTTATGCAATAAGTTTGTTTTCCTACCTTTCCTGTTCTTATTTAGGATCCAAATGGCTAAACATGCCTGACTATTATACTACTCTGTTACATGTACTTACCAGTTACATTGCTGAAATGAACATTTTAGAGTTTGTCAAAGCTGTTTTGGGTTAAAATATAATGTTAAAGCTAACAAATGAGAAGTCTGAGCAACAGTAAAACAGTTCACGAGCTCAACCAACAGAGCAGAATGAAATCAAACCCACAAACGCTTTTCACATACCGCTTGATGTCCCTCAGTAACTACTACCTGTTAGCCATCGCTGTCATTGTAAAGGGCCGGATCTCAGAAAACCTTTCCTTGCCTTTCTGACACAGGAGATTGATGTAGCATGTAAAGTGTTAAAGTTCTAAGTTGTATCCCAGTTCATGCAGACCATATCGCTGCTGTCGGAACAAAACCTTATATCTCAGTTTTTGACATAATTTGAAAATACATGGTACACTTTACACTGTGTGTACATTTCATGATGAACGGACCAAAAGAAATGACCCAAAATGACTTGTAAAAACCTCTGGTTCCATTGACTTGCATGAAAAGTACAGTCATTTTTTTCCTTCTCCTGTGAAGTTCCCATTTTGGAGATACGAGGTTTTGTTCAGACAGCAGCGATATATGGAAGCTAAGCTGCAAAAAGAGCTCACTTTGAACTTATTGTTTCTGTAAAGTCGCAAAGCCCAAAACATTTACATCTATCCACCTGTTCAGCCTACAGAGTGTAGCCCCACCTAGTCACCCTGAATTTATACACTGTGTTTCAGCCTGGACTGCTTTTTGAATGAGACACAGTGCAAGGTAGCCAATCAGAACAGAGATCATTTACATATGTCTGTCATGAACAGACAAGAACAGCCTGTTTAATTCTAAGGGTTTAAAAAGAGGTTGGAAAACGGTTAGGAAAAAAATGTAATTTCGACTTGTGACAAATTACACAAATACTCTTAAGAGGATCTTGGAGGAAAAGATTAAAATACAAGACAGTTTACAGTATGGACCCTCAAAATCAGTGCCGGCCCCAGCTCAAGCTCTGCTTTCAGATTAGTGTGTAGACTTTGTTTGGTTTGTTTTCTGTCAGTGCACTCAAACTCTTAACCCTGTAGCTCATAGTGCGGCATTAGGTCGGGTTTGGGTTTCAGATTTAGCAGTACCAGTCAGGCCTGGTCAGGTTTGGCCTCAGAATCGCAGGTATGGGTTCAGGCTTCGAACAAAAGCCCCACTATCTCTGCTTTCTCAGTCACGTCTTTGACAAGGCACTCATGGTTTGGAGTAGAAGTAGAACACGAAACCTTCACATTTCCAGTTCTGTTAAAACACAGAAATTGGCATTTAAGTTGTTGGTCTGTATGTTTTCTGTTTGCCTGTGATGAAATGTAATCAAGTGCTTGAGCACTAGAACACGTCCCTCACAAATCCATCAAAACCGTACATAAAAGATCATGGAATTAGTAAACAACCTCCCTATCGGGGAGTAGGGCTGCACGATAAATTGTAATTTTATTGTTATCGCGATATGAGTTTCCACAATAAACACATTGTTAGAGCGGCGATGACAGAACAGATCTTATTACCCTGTACATGCAGCACCAGAGAGACGTCACTAGATTACCGGCACAAACCATTACAAGCCTGCTTCTCTGCTCTAGGACTGAACCTGCTGAACCTGAACTATTCGACCAAACAACCAACTACAGCCAACCAATCTACGCGTTTACATGCACTTGAGTAATCAGATGTCAGTGAAACTCCGGGTCAGACAGTAATCAGATTTCTGCTTTACAACCAGCCAATAAAGTCACAGAAAGGATGTGACGTAAATGTAATGTAAAACTCAAACTTCATGCTGCAGCTTTACCTGAAAATATAAACAGGCATCATCTAGAAGATGAAGAATATTTAAATCCTTCATTTCGGCAGACATGCGTTTGGTTTCAGCCCCGCACTACGTGTTTCCCTGCCTCTCTCGGCAGCGCTGCTTGCATATTTCCAGTACCGCTGTTTGTTTCACACATTTGCAGACTGAGTTAGCCGAAAGAAATCAGAGTAAGAGTCCACATGCACTGAGAAATCGGATTACTGAGCTAAAATCCAGCTCTTTATCAGATTTCTTAATCCGATTTCTAGACCTTACTCTGATCTAAGAAATAATTGCAGAAATCTGATTATGATCGGAGTGTTGAGCGCAGGTGAACACACTCACTGTTATTTTTAAACTAAATACCCAGCGTGTCTGATGCCACAATATTGAATAACTGAACAAAAAAAAAAGCAAAACAAGATATGTATTTGTTGTGTGGCAGTATAAAAAATAAATATATATTTATTTGGTTTTGTATCCTTTATAGAAAAAGCTGTTGAGGTAATGCTGACTGTTCCTCAGCCCTTCATGTGCTTGCAGTTCTGATGTAAGTAGTTGTTAGTATTTCATTACTTTTTAAAGAGGGATTTAAAGAGAGCCACATCCCAAAAAATTGCCTGATTACATCCAGCCAGGGACACATTATTTCAATAGTAATTGATCGTTTCTCGTATCGTCATCATGATATCCGACAGGTTTATCGAACATCACATTTTATGTCAGTATCGCGCAGCCCTGTCCGGGAGTCTTGTGATGTAAAGTTACCACAGTCATTTCCTGAGAACAAACTTCCACTCAGTTTTTCCCATCAGATGTTATTGAACAGTTTCCCCTAAATTGCACTGCATTTGAAATGATTGTTTTCCCTCATTTTCATTTTAGTGAAATCGCTTCCAGCTCATTTTAAGGTTTCCAGTTCCATCATGGCTCATTAGAGTGCGTGCTTTGAGTGAATAGCTGACGTGCCTGCCCACCACAGTGCTGTCAGTGCAGTCCACCACCATCAGCACATGCTTTCCTCAGACCTGCGCTCAGATGGAAGACAAATAATGGAAATCATTCTGAGTTCATGTGGTCAAGCGTAAACCCTGAAGTGAGGTTTCACCGTCTGCTTCAGGGCTTTGGTCATCAGTCTTGTGAGGACAGGAATATGTCCTGATCGCTACGTAAACATGGAATGTTCTGCAAGGAGGGACTGGTTTCAGCTTCTGTTCTGCTCACGCTACTCGAACTGAAGTGGCGGGTGTGTGGGGGTCTGCTGAGTGTTTGGCTCAGCATTTTTCTTGCCCAATAACCACACAAGGGACTCATGTGGAGCGTTGCTTCTTATTTTCCGTCTCTGAAGAATGTTTGGGTTTAATAAAGTTTAATGATATATTTCGATACCAAGGACTAAACATTTGGTCTCGTTTCTTTTTTCTTTTCTTTTTTTTGCATCGTGAAGTCAAATTTGGCAAAAAGTTTTCTGGTGAATCAGGAGGAAAATAATGTTTTTGTTTTTCTGCATGTTGACTTTCCTACTTACGTAAATGAGAACTTTACTTTAGATTACTTTTTGCTGTCTGTCTGTCCGTCCATCAGGGCAACAACTCACAGTGACTTGGTCTTGAGAGCAGTGAATGCTGGGATACAGTACCGGGTCATCCATAACGCCTCCATCCTGAACGCAGTGGGCTGCTGTGGACTTCAGGTAGGCCTTCATTAAGACCCTCCTCATAAGCATGAGGGTAACAGCTCATTCTTTTTTCTGTAGATGTAAAGCATCTTGCACACTTAAAATTCAGGTACATTAATGCAGCATTAAAATCTGGTGTACCATCATTTTCAGGCTCTGCGTCATTCAAACTTACACGAAAACCAAAAACCTGCCTGAAAAAGGAGAAAATAACCACTTAGGAGTCGCAGAACTTTGACTCTTGCTTGTGTTCACAGTTAACCCATTCCTGTAAAATTACCATCAAATTTACCTGTGTGAAATTCTGAAAGGGAAATGGTTAATTAGTGAATTGGTAATTAAACCCTGGAAATATTAACTTTGCCTGCCACAAGACCTGTTACAGTTCTTGTGAAATTATAGGGAGGGCTAATTATTTAACAGAAGCCGGTCCATTTCGAAAGTTCGAAAATTTCTACCATTTACACTGTCCAGCATTTTTATTTTATTTTAATTTTCTTGTTTTTTTTTTTTGTTTTGTTTTTTTGCAGGTAACAAACCTTGAATTTACCGCAAAATATAGAACAGGAGGTCATTAGCTGGAATGATTTCAAACTGAAGGAGCTGTTGTCCTTGTGTGCTGAGGTCATCACAGCAAATGTAAACAGTAAAATGGCGGTTAATGACGCAAAGGCTTTATAGATAAAAATACGCTGATAATGGCCTTTAATCATCAGAGTTTCATAAAGGAAAGTTTAATCCACTTTTAACAACGTCCAAACTACTCTGTGTGATTCTTAAAACTGTTGTACAATGTGGTGCGTTTGAGCGCGAATGATGTATCAGCTTCAGTGCGTGAAATCAAGCGCCAGCCTAGCAGCACCTCATTTGTATATCATTTGCATGAAGCACACCCTAATTCAAACAAATGCAGAAGAGGCAGCTAATGTATCGACTGAATTCAGCAGCTTTTTAGCCAATGACTGCGCTCGTAAGTGGAGTTTGTGGTCATGCAGTGAACTTACAATTACGAAATAGGAAATATAAAAAACGTCTTTAAGTCAATGAAAACAACAACTATAACAAAGATGTATCGTTGCTGTTATTATATGTATGTATTGCTGTGCACAGATTATTAATAATATTGTTATTTTGTATTTTGAGCATTATAGACGATATTGATCATATATATGGTTAACCCCAAATGAAGTGTTTTTTGGGGGGTGTTAAACTATTACACACAAATTTACACCCACTTTTACCAGACACGAGTTTGACTGTACAGAGACGTCTAAGATGAGGTAGACGAAGGATAAAACAGTGGTTGGAATTTGCATGTGCTTTGATGAATAATGTCTCTTTTTAAATGTACAAAAACCATAAGTGAGCCATCAAGCACTGTTGCTCTGGTGAAAGGGATCAAACGGCAGCCTCTCCTGTGTGAGAGTGGCTTGCAGGCGGAGCGTGAATGTGTATGAATGGAAAAAGAAGCGTAGCCACATGCAGTCCCAGATCTCAGGGCGAGTCCATCAATAAGAGTTCCGTGTATTGAGCTGTCAGAGCAGTATTGTGCACACTGAGGCCCATCTGCTCCCACATGCAACTCTGCCTCCGGCCAGTGGCTCTGCACGCTTGGGCTTTGACGGAGTGCCACTTACTGCTGACCTAAGAGCTGCTTAGTTGTTACAGTTTGCAGATTTTTTGCAGTAGAAACTGATCCTGGAGCAGCACAACAGGCCTTCTGCTTGCTAAAAGTGCCACCGGCTCACTTGGCCTCTTTGGGATTAACTGGGTTAGTGTTAGCCTAGCAGGGCCATCAGTACGCCTCGCCCAGATGCTAATTGGAGGCGATCTGCTGCGATCCCCAATACAAAGCACAGCCGGCAAGCAATAACAGAACGGCAGGTCTTTGCTTTTCTCATCAAAGAACGTCTGTACCCAGATGGGCTTCTTTCAAATGAGCGTGCATCTCCTCCAGCTCTTACAAGTATGTGTTGCTTCTGCTTGTCTCTCCAATGAAGCATCTGTTGTTGGGCCAAAGTCTTTTGTCATACATTAATTCGTTTCTGTGTGGGGGACAAATTTATTGCATAGCATTATATAATTCTGCTGCATGAATTCAAGAAGGATGTTTCTGCGTGTCTTAGATTAAGGTGTAAACAAAATATTTTAGAGTGGTTTGATGTGAAATGCACCATTGCACTTGAACAGTTTTGGTGATGGGAACCAGACGTCCGAAGAGTTTAATGCATCTAAACCAGGCCTGCACAACTCTTCACTTCTTTTACACTTCTCTTTTGATTGCAAGGTTAAGTGAGGGTGATTGAGAAGGCAGAGACTGCATAGCTTCTGACAAACTTATATGTTGCCACATCATCCACTGAGAAGAACAGACCCCATGTAGAAGACAAGTCCTCATCAGCTTCCAGTGTTGTACCTGTTAGCTGTAGTTTGAGCTCATCTTATTCATTCACCACAAAAGCTCCCCTTGGCTTTTTTTGAGTAATAAGACAAACAGATAGAGCACATTTTTGAATGGATTCCTTTTTGTGATACTGATTTTTCGGCCTCCAAACACTTGTACTGTCACCTACAAGAGTAACCCACTGGCCCTGCGTTCGTTTCAGCTGATTTCCCCCCGTCCCTGCGGTTAGGTGTTTGCAGATACTCATATCAGATTTTGTGGGAGTGCACATCCCCAGTGTTGCCTGATGACTGAAACATTGTTTTATGATTTGTAATATATTATATAAAAAAGATTTTATATCATTGACATAATATTTTAGTATAAAAGGAAATTTTTAAAGGCACAGAGTTACATAAACAGCATTGCAATGCAAAATAGTCCCCGAAGAAAACATATCGTCGCTGTCCAGTGAAAAACATGTATCTTCGTTTTTTTGGCAATTTTTACTTTTCTGCGTCGTTTGAGCTCAGCAGCTCCTCTTTACATTATGTGAAAATTTCATGATGAAAATTTCATGATGAATAGAAATGCTCCAAAAATACAAAAGAGAGTTTTTGCCTTCTCCTGTAAAGTTAATATTTTGGAGATGTTTTTCTTTGGACAGCGACAACATATTTGTTAGGTTTACTACTATTTTACAGAAAACTCAGAAGGCTCACGTAGGTTCAGTGGGTCATTTTGGAGAGTCAATGAAATGGCTGTATTTATGTTGAAGACCTGGTGACCCCTGGTTCCTATCAACACCACTGTAAAGAAATCGGAGTTGACAAGTTTGTGATCGACCATTTCACATTAAGCCACTCTTCAGCTAGTCAGCAATATGACAACATTTTTGATTAGGGGCAGTCGTGGGCTGGAGGTTAGGGAGCTGGCCCTGTGACCGGAAGGTTGCCGGTTCGATCCCCAGGGCCGATAGCCCATGACTGAGATGTCCTTGAGCAAGACACCTAACCCAGAACTGCTCCCCGGGTGCCGTGGATAGGGGCAAGTGTGCTCACTGCTCCCTAGTGTGTGTGTGTTGACTAGTGTGTATGTGGTGTTTCACTTCACGGATGGGTTAAATGCGGAGGTGGTTGTGGGATCAAAAAAGTATCACTTAAAATGATATCACACTAGCCAGTCCAGGGTATTTCCTGCCTCCCCCCTGTGACCCAGAAGGATAAGTGGCTTAGATTATGTGTGCGTATGTGTATTTCATGCTATACATTTCTAAGCAAAATGTGGTTATGATTAGTAATTAAACAACATGCATTTTTTTAAAAAGTCAATCAGAGTCAATCAGATAAACAGTAGCTGCTAGCAGAAGAGTGTGTTGTTGTTGTGTCAGCTGTATGGAGGCAAGCCGTCGGCTCTGGAGCTCCAAACACAGAGTCTGCTCTAGAGCTGCGAGTGATGTCATGTTCGCTGAATAACAGGAAGCACCTGTCTGAGGCGTGTTGTGTTACCGATCTGCTGCAGCAATCAGAGCCCGCTAAACATGCACCTGAACTGCAGCGCATTACAGACACTGAAACAATGACCACACCGCAGCTCAGGGACAGTTACAGACACACGCATATCACTTTTAACAGCTGATACCAGCACTAATGCCGATACCTGTGACGCAGCACTGATACTAGTGTCAGATTTAACTTCCTGCAGGTGCCATTCACTGCTAGTGCTGGTATCAGTCTCATTACACCTCCATTTACTGTGACGTTTAAAAGCTTTACTAGACCCTACAGAGGTGTTTGAATCTCAGCAAAAGCATGCCTGTATTAAAACCATCAGCCCTAACATCAGGAGATTGTGAGCTTGATCCCTGGTGATGCTACAGCCATCTGTGGCCGGGAGTCCTAGAGAGCACAATTGGCCTCGCTCTCTCTGGCTGGGTAGGATGCCATTGGGGGAGTCCTAACTAGCACTTTAATGTCTGTTCGGCGCTGCTGCCATGGTAATGCTGAATGATGCCGCATGCACAGTTGAAAGAAAGCACATGTATTCCGATCTGAGCATCACGTTAAGGTCGCATGGCCACAAATCGGATACATATCCAGTCTAGGACCACATGTGAAAGTGGTTCAGGTTTGATTTGAAAAGATCAGATTTGCGTGTCCAAAAAAATAATAATAATAATTCCACACAGCATAACGTGCAGCTTGTGTTTCTAAAATGTTCAAATCCAAATAACGACAGAAATGGAGGTACATTTTGTCTCAACAGCGACAACATGCTTTGTTTAATTTTTTAATTGATGTTTTTTCTAGCTATACAGCTTTGGTGAGACTGTGTCCATTGTGTTCTGGACGGACAACTGGAAACCAGAGAGCTTCTATGATAAGATCAAGGGGAACAGAGACATGGGCATGCACACGCTGTGTCTACTGGGTGCGTATGACTTTACTTTATATTGTAACACAATCTTGAATGTCTGAAATCTTAACTTTATAGGAGAATAAATGTCTAAACTTTGATGTTTGCTATTGTACATTTTATACATTTATAAGTAATTCTTGTCGGTTCTTGAAGAAATTTTCAATTTAGAGGGCAAATTAATAAATTGAGGTTTTATTATGTTTTATTATGACAATGTCGCTATTCACAAACAGCGTACACTCAAAATCACGCCGTAAAGATGGGGTCATAAACATTCACACGTGGCCCGTCTCTCCGGTGGGTCCCTTGGCTCTCATATTCCTCCAGACCTCTGCAGCGTCTGCGCCAATCACCCTGGCAATGAACATGTCAAAGCCAGACGCCACTCTGGGGACACGGCAGCCCCTCGTGCTCTGCTGGTTCCCCCCAGATCTGCAAGCAGGCATTTCCCTTGCTCGTCGTCCCCGGGGTGCAGCACATTAAAGCGGTCTAATTCAGACACACAAAGGGGCGAAAGAGCAAGTGTGTCTCTCTGGCAGGGTTCGGTACCTGGGGGAGGCAGATGGTCTGCAGGGGGGAATGATGATTTAGGTTTATTGGTGTGTGGTGGAGATTTAGCTTTCCCAACACATGCAACCCCCCCAGACACAGTCTCAAATGGACGTGACCATTGAAAGTGAAGATCATTTGTGCAAACTCAATGCGCTTCGGCCAAATTTGAATATGCCGTTCACGTGTTTTGTGTAGGTCAAAGTGTGTCTTACACAAAAAGGGCTGCAGGTTTTCATTCCAAACAAGCAGGAGGTTTGGTTTCCAGTTTCTGAGCCATCTTAATTGGAAAAGAGGGAGTGTTATGTTTGTGGATGTCCAGAATTGGGCTCAATCCCATTTCACCCCTCGTGGTGTCCTGATTTTTGTTGAGATAGAGGGGTAGGTTGAAGTGTTGGGGCTACATAGCCTTCCAACCTGAGCTTTTTCACAGGCACACTCCAAAGTGTTATGAGGGGAAAAAAAGAAAAAATGTTAAAATACCTGCACAAGTGACCAAAGGAATGATTTTTTTCTGTTAAAAAATTACGATAACCATTGCATTATCTTGGGTTAATGTCATTTAAATGTATATAGTTAATAATATGCTAATGTCTTTGTAGCTAGCTTGCTAAATTTTCCATTCCACCTTAAATAGTCCGGCAGTTCTGATGCCTGAAACGCCAGAATGTAACTGCTGCTCCATTTAAAGTGGATCAGGAAAATTGGATCAAGAAGCCGTTGAATAGCTGAATTCAGCTTCATATCACCGAAGAATTTGGGGTGGGTGATGATAAATAATTGTCCCTCTTTAAAGATGTGATTCCCTAAATGTAACTAAAGCCTGGCAGCGAGGCGCTGAACTTTACCCTCCTCTGCAATCACTGGAGGCAGATTACAACCACTACCCCTTGTAACTCAGTTCCATGGGGTTTGAATGACACTCGAAAACAAGGGGTAGGGGTAAAAATCCGAAATAGGATTGGATCTTTTGATTTGTGTGTTGCTTTGTAAATTCTGTACTTGTCTTTGTTTCTAAACTTTACATATGGACAACTATCTCTTATGTGTCATCATTTCAGGCCTGTGGGCGTGTTGTCCTAGTGCTTTCTTAGTGGGTGTACAGAATATACTTGTGTGTCACGTAGGCTACACCTCTGGTTTGCCCTCAGCGGCTGGTGGGGAAGGGTCCCAGGTGCAGCCCAGCTGAGGAGGTATAGTCTAGGGGGGGCGGGTGGGGGTGGTGGTCAGAGAGAGCACATGAATAGCGTTATGAACCTCATTATTCAACAGCAAGCGTAGAGGTGGAGATTAAATGCTTCACCTCCCAGCCTGCAAATGCACTCATCAAACATAATAAAGCATCACAGACCAGACACCTTTCACTGATTGGTCAATCCGCCGTTACCTTTACTAACAAGAGAGAGAGTATTCATCAAACTGACACAGATTACCATACGCAATGATGAGAGGCTCTTGGTGTAACCATTGAGATCGCTAAATCAACCGTCTTTGTTGATGTGGGGAGCAGTTTGCTCCTCACAGGCCAAATGTGACGAATGTATTCATGCTTTGTTTGACAGTTTAGTTTATAGATCGTCACAGGACTTTGTTCTTAATGATGCACCAAAATGAAAAATCCAGTTCTAATCATTTAACTTTGTGTAGTTTTATGTGCAGGCAAAATATGCCATGAAATCCATTGTCCTTAAAAACAGAGAACAGCTGGTCATTCAAGGCAATAAACTCCACTTTTTTTGCCTGCTTAGGGTTAGAAATGATGATTAGTGTAGGTTTATCTGTACAGTCATGTGCTAAAGGTTGAACACCTCTGGTCAAATGACTGTTTTGCTGTTTTTCAAATTGAAAGTAAGTGAAATCCTCTACAGAGAACACACTGTACATTTTAATGCACTGTTACAGTTTATCTGCTAAATTTAACATGCTGGGAAAAAAATGTCTTAAGTGATACTTTTTTAATCCCACAAACGGGGAAATTCCACCATCCGCATTTAACCCATCCGTGAAGTGAAACACCACATACACACTAGTGGGCAGCCCTATCCACAGCGCCCGGGGAGCAATTGGGGGTTAGGTGTCTTGCTCAAGGACACCTCAGTCATGGACTGTCGACGCTGGGGATCGAACTGACGACCTTCCGGTCACAGGGCCAGTTCCCTAACCTCCAGCCCACAACTGCCCACAATAAAACATGAACTTCTACATGGGCTGCATTTTATGTTGTATTTATTTTCCAAGATGTTAAATTCACCAAATAATAGAAGCACTGCTGTGTCTGATCCGCTCATACCAGTGCAACACACACTAACACAGTACCACATCAGTGTCACTGCAGTGCTGAGAACGACCCACTGCCCAAATAATACCTGGTGGTCCTGTGGAGGGTCCTGACCATTGAAGAACAGGGTGAAAGGGGGCTAACAAAGTATGTAGAGAAACAGATGGACTACAGGCTGTACAACTACAAAGTGCACCTATATGGTGTGATAAATGGACAGTGAGTGCAGAAACAAAGAGGTGGTTTTAATGAAGTGGTCTGTCAGTGTAGTTGCAGTTTAATGAGAGCTTTGTGTCGTGCCTAACAACATGCCTTAACCATGGTGCAATCACTGTGATAGCCTCCTGTGGGTTTTTTCTTTAATCTGTACTTCATATCATATATTTCCTCTGTTTTACAGATATCAAAGTCAAAGAGCAGTCCATGGAGAATCTAATGAGGTAAGAGCGTCATTTTATTTCGCTCAGCTGGGAGGAACAGGGCGGTTCTGATTTATATCTTGTCTGTGGGAGTTGTCACAGGAGGGCCTCCGAGTTTGAGGTTTATTGCAAACATCCACTTAACATACATTTATATGTGCTGTTGGCTGGAGCCCAGATGAGCTGAAAAAGGGCGAAGAAAGAAAAATATGGCAGTTTGTTGGACTTGGATTCATGAACTACTATCACTAAGACTTGGGCTGCTTCCAAAAACTGCCATGTTATAATTTTCCTATCCAAGTACTTACAAAGAAAAATCCTAATTTATGGCAAAAGCTGAACACAGCCTCTTTGTGTCCTGCTTTCCAGTTTGACCCGTCAGCTCACCAGTGCCACATTTTACACATTTCTGATACCTCAGCACACGTGAACTGTATCTCGGCATTTCTAAAAGGCTGTTAACTCCTTGCTCACTCTGTGGTGACCTATAATTATTCCTCCGATGGGCACACGCACTGTAATTTTATATCTCATTTCATCTGAACCCAAGTGGGTTTTCATGTTCCACTCCGTATGGTGGAAGGAGTCGGAGCTCAAGTCCAAGACCGCGTTCCTCGGCAAGAGTGGAAAGGACCTAATTTCTCCCAGATTTACTGGCGCAGTTGTGCCATTATTCGGAAATGGAATAAACACGTGCTCTCTGGGTTTTTGGTCAGACTGAAATGCTTGTCGAGTGAGGTTGCTAACCTTTACTCTGCACTGAGGAAGGAAAAATGTAAATCATTACCTGTGTGTCCTTCACAGACTAATTAAAGACAGACATTCAGTTAATATCCACACAGACCTGTCATTGATGGTTAATGATTTTTTTACATGTGAATTTTTTCACACTAAACTGTATTTAGTTTCTTTTATTTTCCCTCTCTTCCCTTTATTTCTTCTCATTTAAACCTGACTACTTGAGGCTCTTCAGCAGACTTATTTAATTGCCTATTTGATTTGCAAATCAGCATTTTGACCATTTGACCAATTCTGCAAACAAATATTAAAAGTGGGGAACCCTCAGGGCCTTCTGGGCCTTCAGAGAAGGCTTAATGATTTCTTTTAAATAAAAAGTCATTTCTGTTTCATTTTTGTTTAATGTAGTCATCATGCTTGTACCTAAACATTGCAAGTATCGCAGTAATACTCATTTCATTAAGTTTTGGTTGGAAATAACTTTTTAAATAATTTTTTTTTCTTGTGGTGTCTAGGTAGATACAGACAAGTGAGCTCTCCCATTGGTTAGGACTTCAGGAGCTGGACTGAAGGCCTTACACGTTAGTTTTGTGAGATACATCATCACTCTAGTAAAGGGGTCGCAACCCAAATATTAAGAAGAGACATTTTGTCCTTTCGACAAAAGCCAGACTACCTTGGGAGCCACAACATTTCATGTCCATTTTACCATATTGGCTGTAAATACAGTACGTCTCAGCATGTGCTGATAACGGCTTTTTCTCAGACAGGAAACTTTTCTGCAAAAGTGGAATAGTTTTACTACTATGTCTCTGAACATTCGACTGTTTACAAGGTTGAAGTTGCTTCTCATTTGCCAGCTTCTTGTACAAATCTTCCTGTTCCACCTTAAATGGTGCCTGAGGTGGAATGGGAAAATTCGAATGAGAAGCTGGCGAATGAGAAAGTGACTTCAGCTTCGTGACTTTAGTGTTTGACGGTTCCTCATTGCAGATTAAACGTATCAGTAAACCAGCTGGAGAGCTACTAAATGCAAATAAGTAAATTTGCCTCCAAATTATCGATATTCGTCTTAAATCTTTCTCTTTGATGTTTTGATAGCTACTAGCTAGATGAGATTGCGTTGCTATGGTGACCACCAGTCTGCCTCCCAGCCTTTAGGGTTAAAGGGTGAATTAGCAGTTATGCATTAACTCCAATGTTTAAGACCATTAATTGGTAAAACTGTGTTGAGCGATCAGCAGAGATTATTTTATTGCAAAGGAGGAGACGCAGAGAAGACGCGTGTTGCTGACCCCTGAGCTAGGCCTTCTGGAAGTTTCAGATATGTCGCTGGCTGTGAATACGAGCCATAATCTGACTGTTCGTGGGAATCACGTTAGCTCAGTGCTGACATACCACTAGAATCACAAAAGAGCACAAACAGAAATGAGCATTATCAGCAATTTCTTTCCCCACATAACCAAAATTGTAACATTTCCAGCTTAAAATGAAGGCCTAGCTCGAAAAGTCACAGTTCGCCACTGAATATGTTGGTGGTTGGTTAGTGTAGTGGTTAACACCTTTGCCTTCTACACTGTAGACTGGGGTTCAATCCCCACCTTGGCAAACACCCTACACTATACCAATAAGTGTCCTTGGGCAAGACTCCTAACACCGCCTTGGGCCCCCCCCCCGTGTAAAATGATCAAGTTGTAAGTCGCTCTCGATAAGAGCGTCAGCAAAATGCCGTAAATGTAATGTAAATGAATATCAGATATCAGTGACCTGTTTGTCCTCCAGGTGAGTGAAACATATAGACGACACTGGGCTGAGCAAAAATGTCTATGTCTGTTCACTTTACTGCTTTTGTAATCTTCTAAGTAGATTTTGTATTTCTCCGTAATGCTACTTCATGTAGATCTCCACACTTTAAAATGTATGTGTATCATCATCAGATATGTACATTAAAAATTGGATATCAGGGCTGGCCATCATATCATCGCCTCTCTATTATTATAGTAACTTTTTATGAGATGTAAAGAATTGTTTTCATCAGGCTTAAATTAGTTTTGGACCATTTCTGTTGCTCCATTCGTCATAAGCTGGCTCAATGTAAAAGGCAGCTACAAACTCAATGGCAAGAAAAACAAAAAATGACCATGAAATGACAACAGCGAAACTTATAAAACTGGAGGCTGTATTCACCATAATGCACAGTTAAGTCCTTCCCAGAGCTTAGTAGCATCTTAACAGCACTCAGGCGCTCAAGGAGCTTTCCTCATCATGCTCAAGCACTCCAGCATAATGACCCATCTGTCTCATAAGCACATTCCATAAGAGCAAGTAACAAGTACAAGCAGTCCATTAGCTCTTTGTTTTCATCACCACTTTAAACTCTCTGGGTTTTGTCTGTGTTTCTGTCTCTTCTTTAAAGGGGTCGTAAGATTTACGAGCCGCCTAGGTTCATGACCGTGGCTCAGGCAGCCGAGCAGCTCCTGGAGATTGTGCAGAACCGCAGAGAACAAGGAGAGGAACTGGGTGAGATATGGAAAGGAAATGTGTCTTCATGCAGAAATTTCAACTCAATGTTGAAATGAGTTTATATGGTGTGATCTTTCATGTGATGCTGTGTTCAGGGTTGTAATTCAGATCTCACAACGATTATATTAGTTTCTTTAGAATACAGTTCAGTACATCGGGAAATCTGTCGCAGGTCAATTATAGACGATAACTTTTTTTTTTTTTAGGTGAAAAGCATGGAATTGATTTGTTACTAACAAACATTTAGCAAGCAGAAATACTCCACAGAGTGGTGTCATTAGCAGTCAGATAGCTTTCGATTCCTCTTTCGCATCAGTGATGCTATGTGCTTGTTGATTTTTAGTAGTGACATCAAAGTTAACACGTTAACGTTGTTATTTTTAATGCTGTTAACACATTTCCTAGTTTGACCCTTCAAATCTGTAGTTTTACCCTGAAGCCCAGTTGCTCACAAGCATATAAATATATATATTTTACAGTGCCTCCAAGTAGTATTCAACCCACAAGAGTAGCATTTATCAACAGATGCCAAAATACTACAAACATTGCAAACCCTTGTTTGCAATTACAGCTATTAATCATTTTTTTCATAAGACCTGATCAGGCATGGCACAGGTCTCTGGAGTAATCTTGGCCCACTCGTCCATGCAGATCTTCTCCATGTTGTCTAGGTTCTTTGGGCATCTCTTGTGGACTTTGATCTTTAGCTTCTTCTACAAGTTTTGAATTGGGTTAAGGTCAAGAGCAGCACCTTGGTCTTTTCCCTCTTAAACCAGGCCTTGGTTTTCTTGGCCATGTGCTTGCGGTCGTTGTCCTGTTGGAAGATGAAATGACAACCCATCTTAAGATCCTTGATGGATCAGTGGAGGTTTTTGGCCAAAATCTCCAGGTAGGCTGTGCTATCCATCTTCCCGTGGATGCGGACCAGATGGCCAGACCCCTTGGCTGAGATCCTACCGCCACCATGCTTGAGTGTAGGGATGGTATTATTGGGTTCATATACAGTGCCATCCTCTTGCCAAACGCCCCGAGTGTGGTTGGCACCAAAGACCTTGATCTTGGTCTCATCAGGCCAGAGAACCTTGAACCAGTCTGCCTCAGAGTCCTCCAAGTGATCATGAGCAAACTTTAGAAATGCATTGACATGATGCTTTGAAAGTAAAGGTACCTTATGGGCTCGCCTGGAATGGAGACCATTGGCGGTGGAGTACGTTACGTATGGTATTTATTGAAACCAATGTCCCCACTGCCATGAGATCTTCCCAGAGCTCCCTCCTTGTTGTCCTTGGGTCAGCCTTTGAAAGGCTGTCTAGGCCGTGGAAGGTTAACAGTAGTTCCATGAGCCTTCCACTTCCGGATGATGCTCCCAACGGTGCAGACAGGAAGCCCAACTCCTTGGAAAGTGTTTTTTGAATACTACTTGGAGGCACTCTGTGCGTGTGTGTGCGTGTGTGTGTGTGTGTGTGTGTGTGTGTGTGTGTGTATGTATATATATATATATATATATATATATATATATATATATATATATATATATATATAAATAAAATACACACGTATATACAATGGGGCAAACAATTATTTAGTCAGCCACTGATTGTGCAAGTTCTCCTACTTATGGTGTTCTCCTACACCATAATTTACAAATAAATTCTTTAAAAATCCTACAATGTGATTTCCTGGATTTTTTTCTCATATTGTCTCTCATAGTTGAAGTGTACCTGTGATGAAAATTACAGACCTCTCTCATCTTTCTAAGTAGGAGAACTTGCACAATCAGTAGCTGACTGGATACTTTTTTGCCCCACTGTACATATACATACATACAACATACATACATATACATATATATCATTATGACCACCTCCTTGTTTCTATGCTCATTGTTCATTTTATCAGCTCCACTTACTGTATAGCTGCACTTTGTAGTTCTACAGTTACAGACTGTAGTCCATCTGTTTCTCTGATACTTTATTAGCCCCCTTTTACCCTGTTCTTTAGTGGTCAGGACCCCCATGGACCCTCACAGAGCAGGTACTATTTGGGTGGCGGATCATTCTCCGCACTGCAGTAACACTGATGTGGTGGTGTGTTAGTGGGTGTTGCGCTGGTATAAGTGGATCAGGCACAGCAGTGCTACTAATAACATGGATAACAAGCATAGGAACAAGGAGGTGGTCATAAAGTTATGCCTGATTGGTGTGTGTGTATATGTATGTATGCGCTACTGGTTGGAAGATGTTTCCGCCGTTGCTCTGGGTGTCAGTGATAATTTGAAACACTGTTAAGGCTCATATGATGATAATATTATTTTTGAAGGTAATAAACACATTTTTTTGTCCGTTCATATAGCTATAACAAAATGCACTGCTTTTACAGGGCTAGACTTACAAATGTGGATTATTTTAATACTTTGGCAGCTCTATTTTTAGATTTAAAAATAGCCTGAGAATTTTGTTTTGACCAACAATGAGCACACTTTATTTAATCTTATTAAAATCGATTATAAAGGATTACAACATTCCCGAAATTAAAGCAGTTCAGTTAGCACCATCCAGTCAAAGCACTTTTATGTCCCTAGTTAGGTTTCTTAGACCTGATGAATGACGGTAGGTGAAAATAAGGCTTTTCAGCTAAATCTCTCACATTTACAGCAGTGTTTTCTTCATTTGACACACTTGATTTGGCTCAGCAGGTCACAGTAAAGCCCCTCATTACCTGAATCAAGTTTATTGCAGAGAAAACACAGAAAGGTGTTTTGTTCAGGAGCTGCAGAATTGGGATAAAGAATTGCTGCTGTTATGCAACACACACACACACACACACACACACACACACACACAGGTTCTGAGAGAACAGACCGGTGGCTAGGCCATCTGCCTCAGTCAGCACCGAGGGGCAATAAGAACAATATCTGTCAAGGACTGCATGAAAATCTGATTACATTTGATTGAAAGTGTTTGGTCATTTAATTCTAGATTAGCTTATTGGATTTGTGTGCTGTCTGTCCTGCAGCGATCACTGAGGAGACGGTGTGTGTGGGTCTGGCTCGGGTGGGAGCCGATGACCAGGCCATTCAAGCAGGGTCTCTACGAGAGATGGCTTCGTGTGACCTGGGAGGACCACTGCACTCCATGATCATCACTGGACACCTCCATCCACTCGAGGTGGACATGCTCAGGCTCTTCAGCGGCCCAGAGAGTCTAAAAGGCCTAAAAATGACCGGCAGTTCCACATACATCTCCTGAGAACCTCAGAAAAACCTGAAGAAACACTGGGCTTCAGTGAATAAACATTCCGTGAGGAAAACTGTTAGATCAGGTGGTCTGTCTGAACTCCAGCACTGCCAGAGTTGAAAGGAAACCACACAAATTACATAATTGTTATTTCAGGTCAAACAAATCTAGTCCAGTCCACCTTCCAGCCAGGCTATGGCTCTGTTCATTACGGCGATCAAGCTAGGGCCAATTTATTAGCTTTATGTGAGGCCTTGGTGCGTATCGTGTGTCAGAAAATGGCATAACAGAATTACAGAGGAGGAAACAGAAAAAAAATCATCTGGCTCAAATTTAGTGCCACTGAAAAGTGAAGCTCTCCTGCAACTTGAAGCTGTGCTTCTGACTAGCATTGGCTTTCAAAATGCAAATGCTTTAAACATGAATACGAGCATAGAGCATATTTTTATGTCCCGAAAAAATGGTATTGTCAGCCTGAACAAGGCTTTGTCATGTTGCTTTGATCCCTCCAATAAAAGCCATTTGTTTTATTCCAGCTGGTTTTCCAGTAGTCCCAGTCCAACATGCGGTTTGAGTTTCTGGACGTGCTTTAGTGGGTTTGCCGAGTGTTCTCTCCAGTTCGTCTCCAACATTTTCAACCAAAAAGAGGAGAAAAAGACAGCATTCTACTTTTGGCTCCTCCAAACACTCGCAGTTGTGGAAAAACATGTTTAACGTATTTTGTATGATTTATAATGAGCAGTTTGAGTGAATCCAGACAACCAGAACCAGAGCTTTTGTTTCCAAAACTTCAATTATTCAGCAGTAGGGCTTGGCTCGTCTTATTTTTGAAAGAATACTGCATTGGAAATAGTTTAGCGTTCGTATTTATTGTGATACCTGTCAGAATCAAGTACCGCACAATGTCAAGACTTGATAACGACAGTTCTTCAGTCTTCGGTTCATCTATTTACTTTAAATACTTCACGATCCCAGTTCACCATGTCTCACACTTATACATTAAAAAATAGAAAAAGTGAGTATTTCTCCATATCAGTCATGTACTTCTCTAATTACTAGGGATGCACAGATATGGGAAATCTAAACGTCTAATGTTTTAGGCATTAAAATGTAGATATCAACATGATTCCAATATCATTGCACATCCCTAAGTTCCATCAAAAGGAAAACAATTTGATTGTAAAATTATTTATTACATTGCACAAATGTACTGGCCAATGGCACAGATGGGTAGTTTAAAAAAAAAAAAAAAGCCATTAAATTATGAATTTTATAATCACACTTAAGTGGCTCACCAGATCCTTTTGTGGCTGAATAAAGCTGGTGTGCTTCCTGGAGGAGTCGACACAAGCAGATTTGAGAACTAATGATACCACACCATAAAAAGAGAGCCCAAATACAAAGGAATGTTAAACTGCAAGAAATAACCCTTTCCCAACAGACACGAAGGACGTGTGTCTGGGAACGTGCCGAACATGATTCCAGATGTTTGAGAGACATTTGGGAGATTGTTTGAGATCCACCATAAAAAAGGCACTTAAGTAGGTCCAGGGTACAGATGAGTTGAGGGGCATGATGGCATAAGCAACTGCTGCAAAAGGTCAGATGACATACAAAAAGAAAGTACTGCACTGATGAATCACATACTGTTACAGGCCATTTTGTGTTCGTTTTAAATCAATGTCTACGGAACGTACAGGTTCAAGGGGGGGGGGAGAAAGAAGTAAAACCCCATTCTAACCATACAGAGAGGGTGACTCCAAATACAGAAGAAAAGTCTTTGAGGGACATTAAAAAAAAAAAGAAAGAAAGAAAAAAAAAAAAAGGAACTGCTGACCAAGGGCCCCAGTGTTGGCAATGCTCATGATGCAAGATGTTTCCCTTGGACGTATCACGTTGTTGGCAACTTGTTTTCACTGCTGTTTGGTTTTCCTGGTAAGAGTCAGTGTTCTGTACTGCAACCGCTCTAGCTTGGTCCGAGGGGGGTGGTGGAGCAGCAGAAACCCAAAGGAGGAGAGAGAGAAAGGGGTGGGTTTTGGCGGTGAGCTTCCCCATAGCAGCACAGAGGGCTTTGGTCCCAGGACACCTGCGTCAGGCCAATTCCTACATGGCTGCCACGTCAATCTGAACATACAGTTGCCTCACTCCCACCTGGAGACAGAAAATATAATTAAAAAAAAAAGGCGTTCTCAGACTCCATGCTGGTCAACTGCACAGTCTAGTGCCTCATATGCACCACCAATCTATTTTTAGCGTAAACCTGTCGCTACAACAAGTGTACAGAATGCATTTTGCATGTGAAGCTTCACCAAGTTCATCTGGTTAACTTAAAGATGCCAACAGCACTACTGCTTTGGTTGCATTGACCTCTGGTGGGACGAGGCTTTGTATAGCAGCACTGAAACCCGCTAACCTGTGCCTAAGCACCAACTTTTACATATTTCTTCCTCACTGACTATAAATAAACACAAGCCGCACTCAGCCAGGAGACTGTATTATCTTTACTTCTGTGATTTTACTCTTTGTAGTAGGCAAGTTGGCCAGCTTTCTCAACTGCCGTGATAGCTGCATGGCTAACAGCAGCTGCGCGCGCACGCGCACGCGCACACACACACACACACACACACACACACACACACACACACACACTCATACTGTTTATGGTTAGCAGTTTAGCCAGCTTTTCTGCAAATTTGTTGGTTTTTTTTCGATATCCACACAGCATTTTCTGCTGGTATCAGCCCACTATTGACACTTGGTATTATCTATATAGTTTCATGCAAATGCTTCAGTTATTACACCTGTTATGACATACTATAATCTATAAACCTGAAAAAAAGTACAGACAAATTCAGGTTTCAGAATGGCTGCTGATTGTAGCTGTGCAAAAACATTCTTGTTCCATCTAAGGCATAAGAGCATGTCATACAGCCTCAGAAACCACAAGTATATCTGAGATGTCATAACAGCTCACCACACATTGAAGTGTAATGATTTAGGCTTGCAGTTTGCACAATGCTAATTGGTGGAAAGGGATATAAGCTATTACTTATTAGCTACATTAGCTTTGTAGCTCCAGTGCCAAACTTTAAACACCATCTGGGCTTGCTGACTACATTTGTGGTACGAGGAAAATTCTTTAATCAATCCCGTCAAAGTAAATTTGAACTGAGACGGATCCTGTAAGCTGGTGGAGGCTTCACATCTTGCCCTCACCTGTGTGAAAATGTTGTGCGTCTGACTGAGGATCCATCGGGAATCTGCGTCAGGGGCCACGAGGAGTTTGAGAGTGCCGATATAGACGTCCGTACACAATGTCCAGAAATGAGGCTCTTGCAGGTTATATACGCCCTGCAGCTGCTGGACCTGCAGAGAAGATCACAGACAACAGTTATAACTCCCACTATTATCAAAGTAACAGATCAAGCTGAAACTCCATACATGAAGGCAGAAGTAAATGAAATCGGTTGGCCAGATGGTACCAGCTGCTGGGTCAAACCCTGCCTGCTTCTGTAAGTTAGCCATGTTAGCATTTTTGCCCAGACAATCCCTTTAAGAAGTGTTATTCTGTATGACCAGTCCTGGGCAACTCACCCTCTGATAACAGTCTGGAAGAGCATGGTCCAAGGTAGGAGGTGTGCGCTGCATCAGGATTCCTATGGACTCCCTCAGCAGAGGAACAACACTGGAAGAAAAGAATCACAATGACACTATTTTCCGCTACATAAAATAAAATCTGCACAATTCTGATCTAAACAGTCAATCAGTTTTGATGCAAAATGATTTTCTTTATAGTGGTGTTAATATGAACCAGCAGTCACCAAGTCAACAACACCAATATAGCCATTTTATTTGCTATTCAAAACAACCAATGAACCTGCACATGAATGAGTTTTTATAAGTTTTAATGTAACTGTGATATAACATGATAATGAGCATGTTATGTTGATAAGTGTTGAGAATTTAAGAAAAGGTTGTCTGGGTAAAATCTCTCTCACAATGCCTTGCGTGCACAAAACTAATCAAACCCTAATGTAAAACAATGTCTCGGGCAAAAGGCTGTGTATTCTTAACCTCAGTGAGGCATTAATAGCTTGGATGTCTGTTGATATGTTTCTCTAGAATGGAGCATATATCACATCAAACCACTCTTAAGGACTTTGTTCACATCTTAACCATTTAAATCACACAAAGTTTGAAAAATTGGTGGAATTTCCCCTTAAAAAGCTCAGGCCATCACACAGAGTTAAAGACAATGAACACCTCACAAATACAGACATTTGAAGAGTCCATTCAAAACATTAACAATAGAATCCATATCAGATATTACTTACTTAATAATGTATTCAGTACTTCTTGATGGAATTAAAAAATGGAAAAAAGAAAAGGAAAAAGGGCCAGCATGACTCGCTTCCTCCAAGCTTCCTGTTCTACTGGGACACACTACATGGTTACTGAGCTGGCTCAGGAATGCCAAATCATGCCAAAGGGATGGGGAGCCATGGAAGGCGCAGTCAAAGCTAAACTATGAGCATCAATACACTGATAAAGCTGGAGGCTCAGCAGAAGCCAGTCAGCATTTCTTAAGGTGATGAAATGGGTGGCCAGGAGGGGATAAAACTACTGTAACCCCATGTAAGCAAATTTTATGTAGCTAGCAGGAAATATTCTATGCATTTTGACACCTTTACTGCTGCTTTTGGAGGTTTCAGGAGCAGGAAAGATCCGACCCCATCCTGAAGAGCTGAGGTAATGCAGATCCGGCTGCTGTGTAGCTACAGTTCCTGAGTTGGTTAGCATTGCTACAGCATGATCTCAGGACAGGCAGGACAGTGCCAGGCTAACCACACACAGCTCTTTTTTAGCCCCTTCAGCTCCATGGAGATCATCTACTGTAGCACAGTCTTTAGCGCTTTCCCCCTCCAAACCCTCAGGCCCAACCACTGCCGCATATGGGAAATATTAGAGGTTTACTGGGCTTGGCTTGCTTTAGTGTACCCTCATCTATTCTTTTACCCATTCGTCCTTTTCCATCCCGTCCCCTCTCTCAAAACTCCAGCCACAGTCTGGTCCCATCAATAAACGCATGTATCTCAGAGGTGGGCAATAGGACATTACAAAGAGCGCTGAATTAGGCTTGTTTAATTGGATTTAGTGCAGTAGATGAAAAGCACAGTTCACCCGAAATGGAGGATTTTGTGTCACCAATCCTCTGGTGCAGCATCTGCCACATCCAACTGGCAAGGCAACACAAGATATCTAGTGTGACTGCAGCTTAAAGCATCCTCCTTTAAAGGAAATTCCACTGATTCTTCAAATTTTCTGCACACTTTAACAACTGAGGTGCCAAAATCACCACAGAACCTACACGTCTTTTGAGTTTTTATATGTAATGCTGATGATTGTAAAATAGTGATGTACCAGAACATTTTTTTGGGACTGTGTTGCCTTGCATGTGCCTCTCAGCCATGAACATTTAAAAAAAAATGTTTTTGAAAAATTCAAATCTACATAGTCAGCTACAGAAGACATCCAGTCCCAGACATCAAACCTATTTTATGCATATTTTGGTATACAGAGTAAAAAGACTTGATGGAAGCAGCTAATTATGAATAGAATCGCCAAAAAGCATGCTTGTGGATTAAGTATTTGCCAGTGAAAAATAAATGTAATAAATTATGATTTGATGAATAAATACTTTAAAAAACAAACAAAAACAAAAATCCATATGACCGATCAGGTGCCCAACCACAGCTGCAAAACATCACAGAAGACAGCAAAGGAAGAAATTAAAATGTGTTTATCTTATCAAAAGATAAAAGATATAATGTTGACGTTAGTAAAAGAAGGTGCCTGCTGAAATTTCCTGAGCAGTAATTTTTGCCTACTCTTATTATCTAAAATAGCCTACATCCATACATTTAAACACAACTGCAAAATTGTTCAACATCAAAGTTTCTCTGTAAATTCAATCAATATTTCTCTGAAGTGCTTTTACTAATGTAGCATACAGAGCTGAAGTCAAGTTGTGCAATGTCATGAATTTGTGACTTTTTTTTAAAACTCTATGAAATGTGCACTCAAGAAAACAATATTTACACCATTGTTGTTTTGGAAAGTCATGTTCTACCTCAAATCATGTTATTGTCAGGCTGTCTTTCTCAATCATCTCACGCAGAGCCAAGTGTTTCCTGAGGGACGCCACTCACTTCAACCATGGCTGTTTGTAATGGTTCTTATACTGGCTCCATGAACATTAGCTGTAATGGACAGTTAGTAAGAAATCCATACGAATTCATGAGCTCAGCACTTCTTGACAGTAAACTCTACGTGGTCGAGTTATTTAGCACTAGTGATGTGCTGAAAATCCATCACATGCAAGTATTCTGTTTTATATATTGCCCTTAGGGTTAGAATGGATAACCAAGTGCTGTCCACTAACGAAGCAGCAAAAACGGGCAGACGATTGAAACTGAAACTCACTTCAATGTTCATACTATGACACTCATTCAGAGCATTTAGGAATTTAGCTGCCTGAGCATTTAACTCAACATATAACTCACTCATAACTTATCATTAACAATACTTAATCAAGTATGTCAATATGTTTTATATTTGGTAATGTAATGTAAGGTACAGCACAGGACTGGATGTTATGCATGTGCTCCACACTCCAACCCATGTGTTTTGTCCCCTGTTTGGACAACAAAATGAAAACAGGAAAGTGCTGCATGCTCTGACATCATGGCATTGTTCCAGCCTTCCTGTGCAGCGCAGGAGAGGCACTAAACGACCACAGTGAAATGCACTGGAACCTAATCACCAAACTGCTTATTCACAGCGACTTATGTCAAGGTTACAGTTGGTTTAAACTGTCTATTAGGGCTGCGTGGTGCGGACCAAAGTACTAGTGTTATTATAGTGCTATTCTACAATGTAATATTTTAGGCATAGGTGAATCAATAACGTGACACGGTAAAAGACTGGCTTGCATTATTTTGACCAAAATAATTTACTTCTTTTAGAGTACATGAACATGAAGGGTGGGATTTACAAAAATTTAAATGATATAGATGCTCAAAAATAAGGCAATAAAAAAAGCATTTAATTTAAAGGTTTTGAGTAATAGTCTTCTGATCTGATGGAACCAACTGCTATTTGAAAAAGTATTGCTGATTTGATGAAATATCCATCACAGTTTATCATTAATCACCAAGGTGGTTTTTGTGTGAAGGTATATATATTTCTTGATTTAAAAAAAGGGCATGTAAACTGTAAATTAGTCATATTTTATAATTTTTTTGATCAAATATTTACTGAATACATTTTAGGGTCTTGCAGCATTTATAATTTTATGCCATTTTTGTTACTTATCTTTTTATCGCCAGCAAATGTTTGCTACTGCCACTTAAAGATAAGTCAGAAAGTTCAATTTGCCCACTCTCAGTGGATGATGTGACGCCACTCTTCTCTGTCATATGCTTAAGATGAATTTACACTAGAAACAATGCGTCACACGCAGCAGGCAGAAAAATGCAAAAACGCTTTGTTTGACATTGATTTCTATGACGAGGTGTTGACAGAGAGCAGGAAAAGGAATCACTGGTATCAACTCACTGTATTATCCAACTTTAAGCAGGACAGTGACTGGCTTGATTAAAACAACCAACAGTACTTTCCACTTATGATCTGCCATGTTTGAATGAATCTCTCACTCCCATCCATCTCTACCCACTTGTTTTTTCTAGTAATGGAGTTAATATGAACTGCAGGGGTTTTTGCTCCATTTACCAATAAAATAATATTTGCGTAAAGGACAATCTAGCATAGCTATAACTGTATAAATGAAGTTCTGATTGGCTCAGTTACTTCCCTCCTTATTTCAAGCTTATACTAGTGCAGCTGCAGCTCCAATTTAAAACACAGCTGTCTGCTGTTTGATTATGGGCTGCACATCTAGCAAAAATAGAGTTTTGTAGTATAACCCCAATTCCAATGAAGTTGGGACGTTGTGTAAAACATAAATAAAAACAGAATAGCAGGCGTCAAATTCAAAATGAGTGAATATTTGCAAAATATTTTATCCTATATATATATATATATATATATATATATATATATATATATATATATATATATATATATATATATATATATATATATATATATATACACACACACATACACACACATACATACATACATATATATACATACACACACACACACATACATACATATATATACATATATATACACATACACACACATACATACATATATATATATATATATATATATATATACACACACACACACATATATACATACATATATACACACACACACACACACACACACACACACACACACACACACACATACATACATACATACATACATACATACATACATACATACATACATATACATGTTATGCATGGCACAGCATGTTCTACCAAGGGATAAAGCAACCACAGACAAGCTAAATCTGAATGCGAGTGCAGGCCTGAAGGCTAAAATAACACTTCCAAAGCAGAGAGAATGAAACAGTGATGTGTTTGCAAGACCTTTATGGAGTGATTCATGTAGACTAAATGGGTTACTATGCTTTGCTAGAAACATAAATAACACGTACTGGGAGAGTTATTTATTCTGTGCGTTTGTCAAAACAGTCACGAAAGCTCATCAGGAACTGATTAGTCAGGATGCTTAAAATACGATGACTGGTTAGAGGGCTCTTTGGCTATTACAGCCCTGTGTGATTTCAGTGCTGCAAAAACAAACAATGCCATAATAAGTCAGCACAATATAGTATGGTCTTTGTCACAAGTGTCAGGCTACAATCCTCACAGGCCAAAATACTGCAGACTTCATAACACCGCTTCATTAAAAACATCCCTGATAATGAACTGAATTCAGAGCTTTAGATGAGGGTAAATGCTAATCTCCACAGCACTTTGGACCAGAAGGTGACCAGTTTGACATGTCTGGTCTAAGTAAATGCAAATCACATCAGTCTCAACCTGAACACTCCTGTGCATCTTGGGCCTCGTTTACACCTGGCATTAACAATTAATCTTCTGTGATCCAACCTCAAGTGGAGAGAACTAATTATAAGTATGAATGGAGTCCAGTGCATCTGGGAGACACTTTGAGACACTTTCAATCCCTCCAGGCACCTTCAGAGGTGGTCAGGGACATATATGAAAACAAAACATTTTTAATGGAGCTTAAAAAATAATAAAAAAAAAAATCTCAGACAGCAATGTAGGGCCACCTAATCAATGGTGGGCAAAGTACACAACTCCTGTAACTTGAGGTAAAGTTCATAAAATCTTTCAAGTAAAAATAGATGTTTTCTATTCATATTTCAGCTAGAGGTGAAGTATAAAAGAACTTGTTTTTAAATTTAATCAAGTGTAAAGTAAAAGACCTCTGAGTTACTGTAGGTATTATGGAATAATTAGTCTTTTTATTACAGTAAAACTACAGTATTGTTTGAAGAAAAAATTCTAGACCTGTGGCAAACAAAGTAGGTGCATGGCTTCTTTTATGAACAATAGTGAAAGAAGACAAAAGTTATGTTGGCAGTCTAAATGTCTGTAGCAGCCCATGCATGTACACGAAGAAGGACTCATGGAACATTACTGTCTTACAACAAACGCAGCAAGGGACTGATGTTGTAAATGTGTGTGGTTCCCTTCCTCCACTCATGAAACCCGGTCATAAATGATCGCTCGAAATACTGTGTGCAAACATGTCCACTTATCATCAAGTCACTCAAGATGTCAATACCCGGTATGATCGGGGCCAAAGCAAGGTGGTTTTCTTAAGAGTTGCTGAACAGCAGTAAAAATAAAACAAACTATTTCAGCTGATAGTACTCGAAAGGTAGTATGCAGGAAAAGCCGCGAATTCTCAACCACACAGTAATAGAAGGTTTTTGTGCCGAGTCAACTTGAACACTCATTAAATATACAATCAGGAACACTTTCATGATGCCATGTAAACCACAAGAGCAATGTGGCCTACAGACAAGTCTGCAGTGTACAGACAGCCAGCCAACAGAAAGAGCAAAAAGAGCCTGTAAATTCAACTTCAGAGGTAACAGCATTTCTCTTTCTCTGTAAATGCTTTTAGACTGCTAAGGATGGAGCACTTCACTGGAACATGCTGTCTTTAGCCCAAATGCTGCTGCTGCAGTTAGAACATGGAGGTAGGATTTGTCAAAGTATCTAAGAAAGTATCAAAAATGTCAGGAAATGTCTCACACAGTGCAATCAGAGTCTGTGTGGCCAAACAAGAACACTACCTATAGTGCAGTAAGGTCCTCTTGGCTTGGACCAAACGAAAATCATTAGGTGGAAATCAACAATTGGAAATCATTGAAAATCTGATGGACATTTTAGCCATTTAGGCCAATCTTTTATCTTTGGATTAATGCATGGAGGCTTGGATGAAGGCCAACATCTACCAGCATTCAAGACGATTCAAAAACTTTGTCTGGTTGTGTTATTCACATCTAATAATCAACACCAAAACTCTAGCCAAAAACCTCTCCCCTAACTGTGTCGTACTGATCTAGATTTGCATATGATCAATGTCAATCCAAATGTTCAACCTATCAAGGGACTTAGTATAAAGGTCAAGTTAAAGTCTGCAAAACAGTGCCTTGGTCTTTCATGCGTGAGCACATGAGAGCACAAGTGCACCCTTGAGCGTGGTCATCGGCCAAAGCCAACTGAAATGGAAACTCAAACATTTCAAAGACCCAGCTGGGTAGCCTGTCATTAGAGAAACCCAAGCTGCTGGCGTCAAACAGCATGTGGCATAGCTATCTCATCAGACTGTAAACTCTTCCCACAACAAACATAATCCTCAAGACCCTCCCAAAGCCAAAACCTGCATGCAGCCCCCTGGAAACTAAGGCTGCACAATACATTATTAATAGTTATCGTGACATTGGCCTTTGCATTACTTATATTGCAGAAATCTACTATATTGAAATGAACCCTCTAACCAAACAGAAGGGGTTTTGTTTTTTACTCTGCACTGTGAGCATCGCAGTACTTGAGTTTGTGTGCATGTTTTGATTAATTCAGGGATTCCTTTAACACAATAAAAGTATTGTTTTGACACAAACTGCAGGCGTCAATTAGATGTTACCTAAAGAAATCAGCATATTTCCTTAAAAAAATGTGAGATTACTGATTATATTTCTAAACAGACACTGCTTAGTGCTTTCTTCAGACCTGCCACTGCAGAGCCACCTGGCAGACTGAGGGGAATTTACTGCGCTGTAGCTTAAGCTTGTTGCTAAATAATGCACCATAACAACCCATTGTGTTAACATAAAAAAATTAAAATAAAACATATATACACATATTATTTATCAAGCTATTAACAGTTAAATTATTCTTCTCTATCAGTTTTCCTTCTTTTAGGCATCATCATCAGATGCCAATCTTAAACTATGCTTTATTGCTTAAAGTATATACTATTGATTAATATACTGCCAAGCATGTTGCAATCACAATATGCAAGGATTCAATCACAATAATTGTATTTTGTTTACATCATCCAGTCCTACTGGAAGCAGGTACTATAATTATAATATTAGCCTGTAAAACAGCTTAGACGGTTAAAGGTTATCTAAAATAAACAACTTGTGCAAGTTTTCGGCAAACTAGGCTAATTCATGAACACACACCATACTTAGCTTTAGTTTTCTGTGAGGCAAGGTTAATTAGGCCGTAGCCAAAAGAGTACATACAGGACTAACACGCTGACACACTAACCAACTGAAAGCAGCTTTGGCTGGGCAGTTAAAGGCTTTACCTCTGAGCACAGCTAAATAAATCCGGCCTCACAGGTCCAGCTTAGCACGCACAGAACAAAATGTTAATTTATGTTAATATTCCACCCTCAGTCCAATGCTGTGGCTTTGGGCTGGGACCCAAAGCGATTAAGCAGCACACTGGAACACTCTGGGGCTAGAGGACTGCTGTTTAGGGTCAGAGCAGCAGGGGCCTAGTGAACGCGTCCGGCTTTTAACCGCTGCTCTTCAAACTAATCATACAGTACACACAAAGCTCCAGCTGCCACAGACATCCCAGATATTCCCCCATGGACAGACTACCAGGCTAAACAAACAGACGTTTGCATGCAGCATGAGATCTTCAGCGAAAGACGCATACGCTGATGATGTGCCGAGCACCACTTCTGAAGCAGACAAGTGTGTTCCGTCACTCAGCAAGAAGCTCGGCCTCCAAATGTGGTCAGTGTCTTAAAATCAAAATAAAGAGTTCTCTGGAGCCTATCAATCTCCCAGATTGAGGTTCAGCAGGAAAAATGCAGGCTTGAGCTATCCAAACAGCTGAGTGTCCATCTATCCTGGCCACAGGCATTCCCGCAGAGCCGTTATTGTGCACAATCTCTCAGAGTGTTCATGCGATAGATGACTCCAGTGTGCCAATGAGTGAATCTGAAGAGAAGCTATAGCAAGGAGGTGCAGAAGCAAAGTTTAGTGCACTACAAGATAGACTGAAGATAATGTGGGAAAAGACGGAAAATCTGAATTAATATTGTATTAGGAAAGTTACATAAAAGGTATGACGCACACTACACTATACACAATACATTATACCATCTACACAGTATCAAGGGTGTAATGTTGGTGTCAGAAGTGGGAAGGCCACACTGTGACTCTACCCTTAACCCCTCCCCCTCAACACCCAAGAAAAGAGCTAATTTATGCATTTGTACACACATTTACAGCATACACGGCAATTTGCTAATATCAGCAATAAGACATGAGGCAACAATGCCCAAGTTCTGTCTGGCTACAGCTAACAACTAATGTTAAAAGGGCTTTCTGCTAAAAATTAAACGTTTTACCATCACTTCATCCCTATAGCATCCTACCCGTCCTACAGCGAAGCCACAACAGTATCAAAAGTGAGGTATTCCAGTTTAAAGAACAAGACACCACACTTCTGAGGATGTGTCTAGAAGGTAGGAGGAATGTTTGGGGTAAATACTTGAAGCCAGACTTTCCAAAATGTATTATTTTTATTTAACGCACGCTGGGTGTCGCAGTGAGGGTACACTGCAAGCAAATTTACCTTAGCTAGATCCCAGTGGAAACTACACCTATGCAGACTACACTACATAGTATATGTAGTATGTACTACATATCCTATTATTATTTTGTAACTGCTGACAGTTCCTTCTACCTATCTGTTCAAGCAATCAGAGTGAAGCTAGATGAATCATGAAAAAGAAACTTTTGCATTCAGCAGTTTGACAGTCTCATTTTAATACATTTACTCTACTTGTAGTCTTCTCTAGATGTATAATAGCTGTGCAAGCTAGACTAAGGTAGCAGACCTTTTCAGTGCTCCAGTCTCCCTCTTCATGCTGCACCTGCATCGAAATATCTCCCTCTTGTTCACCATTTCAGGAAGAAACAGCAGGCCAGGCAGGAGGCTCTGTGCTTGCTGTCAAGCTACCATAATGTTAATTTCTTCGCATTTACCAAATCACTACTGGGAGGAATTCAGGCAGCAAAGTGGGGGAAAGAAAATGAAGCCTGGGGCTCAATAACACAGACCCCCTCCTCTCTTTCAGATAAAAGAGGGTGGAGGGAAAGTCCATCTTAAAAAGATTCCTTTGTTCCCGCATTTTTAACGTAATAGTCACAGATCACAACCACATTCCAGAGAGAGAAGAAGAAAAGCCCTGAACAGAGAATGAGAGACAGAGGAGAGCTGAGCAGTTTGCTGAGAGTCATGCACTCATAGAATGAGGCCCCTCTTTCTCCCTCTCCATCACAGCTGTACTCTTACACTCACTGAAGCATTGAAACCACTCAATCTTATATGAGCAGTGAGTAGAGACAAAAATACAGCTCCAGTCACTTATACAAGACTTTCAGTGGCTCTCTAGTTTGTTCCAAGTGGCATAATTGAACAAAACTGCACAATAAACAACAAACATCCTCGTTAGGGTGTAAAAATGTGAAGGCTGTGGCAATTTAACAATATTTTGGAATGTTATATTGGTTAATTTTCCACTTTTATTTTGGGCCAAAATAAAATTTAACAGATGGTGTATGGGTGAGCAATATGGAACACGTTTATGGTAACAAATTACATCACAACATGTAGATATTGTCAGTACTAATGCTATAATTTATAGTTTAGATATTTTAAACATAACATTGCTGGCGCGTTCTGTCTGTGGGGGTGCTGGGGCCTATCCCAGTGGTCATCGGGCAGAAGGCATGATACACCTTGGACAGGTTGCCAGTCCCTCACAGGGCAGACAGACAGACAGACAGACACTCACTCACACCCAGGGGCAATTTAGCACGTCCAATTGGCCTGACTGCATGTCTTTGGACTGTGGGAGGAAACCGGAGAACCCGGAGAAACCCACACAGACACGGGGAGAACATGCAAACTCCACACAGAGAGGACCCCGGTCGCCCAGCCGGAGAATCAAACCCAGGCCCCCCTCGCTGTGAGGCGACAGCGCTACCCACTGTACCACTGGGCTGCCCTGATTTTTCATTTGAAACCTAAATATCGAGCAGAATCTTCTTTCTGAGCCTGTACATATGACAGTATATGAAGACGTGACACTGTCCAAAAAAACTCTGATATCTGACCCGACACCTCTGACTTTTACATTAGTATTTCAGGCTTTATAGGGTGACTCGCAGCAGCGCATGCAAACTACATTTAGTAATTTTTTTTTTTACAAATCTTACATAGTGCCACTTCAAGTATATTTTATGTAAACTGCTTATTTATTGTCAGATATTTTAAGTTTTCAGTTTTGCTTTTTGGCTTGAATTTGAATTTCTGAATTTGAAATCCTGAATTTCAGCCTCAGCCAAGGACTTTCATTTTGGTGCATCTTTATTACAAATCAAACTGAACCGAATTGTGGTGATATGAGAGTTTATTATGCATCAAATTGTTTCATAAGGAACAGAAACCGAATCATGATGGGGTCAGAGATTTATACCGCTTTACATTCCAACTGAATACAAGCATCAGTAATTTTATGAGATTAAAGAAACAGAGAGACACAAAAGCACAGCAGATGCAGTCTGCAAATACGTGGCGTCTGTCTGTACCAACAGTTAGAAGACACATGAAGGAGCTGACTCCTGTTCTGTTGGTTTTACCACATGTGAAAGTGCTCTGGAATCCACCCTTTTGTGCGCGTGTGTGTGTGTGTGTGTGTACATGTGTGTGTCCTGTAATTCAGCTGGTTAGGGTAGAAGTTGGAGAAGATGGTCACTGTGAAGTGGCTTCAGTCTGCTCTGCATTAGGTGCTGCTGTGGGTTTTGGGTGGAGCTGAGGGAGGAGGTCTAACTTCAGCAGACGCACTAGAGAGACTTAGAATAACCGAGCGCAGAACATTCAAAAATATACGTCTATGAAAGTAGAAGACACATGAATCTGAAGTATTCATATCTGAATTAATATTTGAACACTGGTAATAATTTTGAGCAAGGTGAATTAATTTACTCTGACCAAAAATATAAAAATATAAAAGGTGAATCTTATATTTAAAAATGCACAGAAGTGATTTTTTGAAGTGAATTTTTATGACCACTTCACATTTTAGTATATAGTTTAGCATATCGGTAATTTATATAAATATATATGTATATAAAATACCAACATAAATAAAACAGTAATGTTCTCTGTAGAGGATGCAATTTCACTATTTCTGAATTCACTATTCTTCACTATTTTCATGTTCACCCTGCATTTCTGTGGTTGAAGGTAATACTTTCTGATGATGCTTATTTTGCTATAACAAAAATAAAATATTTTGGGTAATGTTAGAACAAATAAGACTAGGGTTGCACTAATACAATACTAGTGCACTTAAAAGCAGTCTATTGCTGACAATGATGCCACAAAGCTGCCGTGAACATGCTCATGGGAAAATCTGTAATTGCAATAATTTGAGGGAAAATACATGCCAGGCAAAATTCTGCATATTATTCATATGAGTTGGTGTGCTAACCTGTTACACAGAACACAGCTTTTACCAAACTAAAACGTTTGAAACAGTGGAACTGTATAAATATCAAGACTTATAACCTAGTCAGGTTAGACAGAATTTGTATCAATATCAGTGCTCAGTATTAGCCAATACTTAACATATTGGTATCTGTACAGGTAGAGAAAAAGTGGTATCTGTGAATTCTTAACCAAGACAAATGCAAATGTTAGTTTAAAACAGACAGTCTCATGCACTGTCAAGTCTCCTTTGGTGTGCGTGTTCCTACCTGACACCAATTAGAAGGGCGATGAGCATGGAGCAGATGGGATCAGCGATCATCAGGTCGTACTTCTGCATCAGAAAGGCTGAGATGATGACGCCGATGCTGCCCAACGTATCAGCAACGATGTGCAGAAAAACTCCTGCAAGACACCAAACACAGCTGTTGGAGATTATACAGTTTACTTACAAGGAAAATTAATTATACAACGCATCATTTTTGTATATAAAAATCTTGAAAACATCATGAGTTCTGAACCAACTCTGAAAAAATGTTAGCCATCTGAGGCTGCAGCTATGTGGTAAGGATGCACTGATATGAGAATTGCCAATATTTTTCATGCACATACAGTATTTGATGATACATTAACATTTATAAAGTGTAAAAACTGGGACTACATCTAGCTAAATTAGCACAATACATAAACGTAATACTTATTTCTATAGGGTTCAATTACTATAGATAAAACATTCTGCTCTTACAGAGTACAAATAAATACATTGGATCAAAACATCAGTCAAGTCTGAACAGCCATCTAATGCTATTTTTAAGCAAATATCAGCCAAGACTTATATGATTCGGATAAATGCATTCAACTAGTGTTAAATGTTCATTTGAACACTACAGAGTATGAATGCTAATTTTCACCAAACTTGGCAGTGCTCTGATCATTTTAATCCCATCCAGGTACATATCTCTGTTTTCAGGCAGATGTCAGCTGGCGTAATTTGTGGCCTCTTGCTATGTTTAGTCTTCTAGCGCATGTATATGAGAGCCTACCCAGATACTAAATATACTAAATTGTTCTACAAAAACATTAAAAAAGTTATAATTTATAGTTCTAACAGTCAAACTGTTGATGTATATAACACAACAGACACACATCTTACATACAACCCAATAGACACTCGCTTGTCTTGTGGCCTTGCTGTCCGAATGAGAGTTTTATCACTGAGAAGACGTGTAATAAAACATCCCTCTGACAAACTAATCCAATCCCAAAAGGGTCACCACTGGAGTACATGTTGCAAGCAAACCTTAAAAACTGTGTAGTAATGGAGAATACTTGTGACTGTCCAATAAGCCCCCCTTAGCTGAAGACGTCATGATCGTGGTCGCGTTCAATTTCCCAGAATGCACAACCGCAGTAAGTGAATGAACCCCAAATTAAATGGAAAAGCTATCCAAGTGTGGTGAGAGCAGGACCAGCAAAACAAACAGGAATGCTAAAGCCCTTCACTGATAGACACAAAAGAACATGGAAAGGACTTGAGGATTTTGAAGGGGGCGGACAAAACTGACTCGCAATTCATCACGAGGGCAGAGAAAAGGTCCCTCAGCAAAGGCAAAAACAGGGATGGAGGCAGTGTAACCTTTTGCACTGTCACCTCCTCCCTCCCTCCCTCCCTCCCTCCCTCCCTCTCTGGACGGCCCCCACTCCTCAGAGCCCTCTCCGTCCCCCCTGAGCTGGCCTCCCAAAGGACCTATTCTCTAGCTCTGTGTGCCAGGGTGAAGGGGACAAACTCACTTTCTCTTCTCTACTCTTTTTCCCACACAGGCTCACACAAAGAGTTTTAAAGTGACAGTGCTCCTGCACTCTCTCCGGTGTCAGCATTAACCCAGTTAGCCCAGGGTCAAAGGTCAGCCGTTGGGACGGCCTGACCTGTCACCTTGCCACAAATAAAAGTCCATCAACCAATCGTGTCCGATGCTATTGAAGGGGTCATGTGAGCACTGATCTATACTGTCTATTTGAAGTCGTTCTGTTCAATTCAACAACCCAGTGAGGTTTTTCTTGACCCCATGTGACTTGATTTTAGCTTTAATGGATTAAATCAAAGCAAATCGAAAAGGAAAGACTGTCCAAGTCATGGCTGTTATAACACATCAATCTTTTCCAATCAAATGCACTGAAAAGCATGCATAGTACTCTTGTTCACTCGTCAACGCATCAGTAAAAACATTAAAGGACTGCAGCGCCATCTGGTGGTTGTCACTTGTATGATTCCACCACTTTACCTTGCAGAATCTGTTTGCTGGCGCCTTTGCCTGGTGTGTGAGAGTGGTCATCTAGGGAGAAAAACACAATAATTACAGTGAGCAAGTCATACATTAAAGGAGCAAATACTACATTTAGAAGTCTGTGATTCTGTATCCACACAATTTTGGTTCCCTAGTTTAGAGCTGGAGTTACCAGGCTAACATTGCTAACAACGGAGAACTCAATAGGCTCCCAAATAGCGCAAATGGTATCTGTAATAATCCATCCCCAAAACTTCTCTCAACCCACTCAAACCACCTGCAGGTTTTCATTAATGGAATGCAGACTACTCGATAAGATATTGGACCTGCTATGATTTACTGTGAACTATAAAAACTTCAGACAACACCAGGAATGATGTTCACAAAACACTTGTAAACTAGAGAACTGATCTTAGATTAGATTCCTGTTCATTTATAATGGTCATCGTTACAAACACTGATTCTAGACTAGCAGTCCTACTTTGGAGGTTTGCAATTACACACGCTGTTGTCTGAAAACACATCTACATCAATGTATATGTGACCTTCATGAAAGCAGACCATGGTTTAAGCAGGTGGAGATCAGTTTTGCTGATGCATTTGCACAGAAGACATGAAAGACTGTTGACTTCTAGTCTTTAATAGCAACAAAGGACTCACAGCAAAAGTTCTAAACTAAAGAAGCTAAATTTGGACACCAAACATGTCTTGGATGATCAACAACATCTGAGGCAAGTTAAAAACTGTGCAAATTTTTTTTTCACCAAACTACTCATTTAACATAAACATCCAAAGAAAAACACATTTCCATTTTTTTGCTTTTCATTCTTCTGCATCATTTGCGCACCGTGGACCCCCTTTACATTGTGTCAAAATTTCATGATGAACGGACCTACAGAAATACTCTAAAAAAACTAAATCTTGCTAGCTTAACATACCTTAAGAGTAAAGAATGTTTGCCTTCCCCTGTAAAGTTACCACTCTGTAGATACTTGGTATACTGTGTTTTCTGGACAGCTATGATATCCCTGGGCTTGCTTTCATGATTGACCTCAATGTGCTTAGGCCGCAAATGACCAAATCCTAGTCCTGGAGATCTTCTATCCTTCAGAGCTCAGATCCAACACAACTTTCTCAAGTATGTTATATGAGGGTTAGAGCGTAACTCTGCAGGGTGATGGATCTCCAGGACAATAACTGGGCCCTCACGGCTTTGGCAACTGGGTTTTTATTTAGTGCTGCAACAACAAATCAGTTAAGTTGCTAACATTGACAATAAAAATAGTAAGTAATGAATCGACCTGACGATGCTAACCCTTCCCATCTAACGTTACAACACTTTAATTAAAGAAAATACGGAGAGTGGAGACTGCGGTGCAGCGTAACGTGTGACCGAAGAAGTCCACTACAGCATGACTGCCATAAACGACCAGAAAACACACTGCATCCAAAGCAGAAGCTCATGATGAGTAACTAAGACACTAAGACCACAGTCAAAAGTCAAAATAGCGTGTCAATGTCTGCTTTTCAGCCAATTCTCTTAATTTCATGGGTAGAAACATTAACTATGCTGGCTGAAGACAAAAGCTCTATTTTGCATGGCTAAATTTTCCTTTTCTATCACTACACTCACATTTTGAAAATATTTATTTCCTCTGCGTTTTGGTCTCCTGTCCACACAAAAACAGCATTTTAGGTCACTGAACACAGAACATTTGGAACTTTTCAGGTTTTTCTGTATTAGTGACCAGTAATACAATCAGAGACTTTAGGTTGGCTTGATCACTAGAAGAAAAATAATTAGTTACTTTAATGTTCTTGCACCTTGCACACCTTGTAATGCAGATCTATTGATGTGCTCTTGATTTTTTTTTTTTTTTTTGAAAATAGAGGTCCAAATTAATCGAAATAGTAATAAACTAATTAATCAACTATGTAGTCACATTCCTGCTTTATTTATTTAGGTTTTACCTAAATTATCACAAAAAATCCCCGAACAGCACTTTTGCTCCAAGAGCTTTGCCAATGCAGTAACTAGCCTCACCATGGCAGTCTGGTTCCCCGTGTGAATGGCCATGTCCTCCGTGTCCATGCCCATGCCCATGATCGTGTCCATGCCCATGCTTGGCCGTGTGGCTGTGTCCATGCCCCCCATGACTGTGATCGTGGCCTATGCTGCCGTTGAACAGAGAATGGCTGTGTCCATGACCTACACAGACAGAAATAACACCAGCCTACATATCAGGAAGACGACACATACAACCAAAGCAGCCCACAAGAACTGTGCAACCCCCACCCCCTGGATACACTTATAACCCGCTTTTGTGTACCTTAAACAGTCATAATACATTTTACATAATCATTTTGTAACCTCTCTTTATTTCTTACAATTAACAGGCTATTTTTGCCACTGTACCTTTAAGACTAATACATATAAATGATCTCTGTTCTGAATGGCTGCATTATTGTGCCTCATTCAAAGTAGAGTGGGCTGAAACAAGTGATTATACTTCAGTGTTAATGGACGGAGCTAAACCACTGTAGGCTGAATAGGTGAATATGCATAAATATGTTGGTTTTTGTTAACGTCACAAAACAATTCATTCAAAACAAGCTACTTTTATAGCATATTTCTATTCCTAAACTGCATGGACGGGACAATAACCTGTACGTTTTTAAACTTGAGCAAACTTTATATGGTACATAATCTTTTATTTAAAAAAAAAGTGAGAAAATTCAAGATTTACACAATATGGGCCATTTAATGTTTGATATTTGACTTGGGTTAATCTGAGCAGAACTCAAGTTGCTCTGCAATTACTTAAAAGGGGGTCTGATTTTTAACTCATGTTAGTCTTTTCATATCACATGCCAGGAACACTCTGCACCACAACTTCTTTAAAAAGCAAACAGGCAAAGCCTGCTTAGACCAAATTTGCATCACTATAATGATAGTCAGATTCAGAAAACATTGCACAGGGAAATGAGATTTAATGTGGAAATGACTGGATGATCAGAGGTTACTGCGAATCGTGAAGAAAGCCTAAGCTGTGCAGTACTGTGACCTGCCAAGAAATAAGTCTGAGCACCAAACTGCAAGAGTCAGACTCCCTACCTTCTCCATCATGAGAGTGCCCATGGCCTCCATGCTGGAACACAAAGATTCCTACGAGGTTAACCAAAAGCCCTGCTATAGACACAGGCAGCAAGCGCTCATGATGCACATCAGGAGGTTCTAATGCCCTCTGGGGAAAAAAACAAATCAATCAGACATCAGCAAAGTGAATGTTACAGGATGTGAAAATTCTTAAAACTGAGAGCTGGTCTTACCTCCACTCCCTCTGAGAAGATAAAGAAGGCAGTGAATATGAGAAAGAGGCCGTTCACAAAGCCTGCGAGCACTTCTGCTCTGACATAGCTGCAAAGCAGAAGCATGTGATCAGGAAGATTTGCAGAAGAATTTATGAAATCCACCACATGAACAAAACACTTCTTCATATAGCACTACTGTAACAAAGGCTGTGCTCACACAGCAAGTAAAAGGCCCAAATCCGATTTTTCTCCATAAGTAACAGAGATTTTTATCTGTGCGGCAGCTTGAACTTCAAAAAAAAAAAAAAAAAAACATTGAATCTGACATTTTCAATTCCAATTTGAGACGCTTTCATATGTGGTACTAAAATCCGATACATATACGATACACGACAATGTGACTTGTCTGAACAGCCAGATTGGAATTCATGCGTCTTTTCCATCAATGCAACTTGACGTTCATCATGATTTTGCACTGCTGAGACTCAAACATTTGGCGTGATGTTTCTGTACAAAAAATTATTAGAGTTATACAAAACCTCACAAGTTTGAAGAGATTTTGAAAGAAATGGCTGAAAGCGGCTGTAAGAGAGTGAGGCTGCAGCATCAAAGAACAATTAAAAGTCTGTAAGCAAAGTTTAAAGAATCCAAAAACAGGAACCAAAGAGGTGACTGCGTCCTTCTTATGGCGAGCTCGAACACATTCCGGGTAATGAACTGAGCTGTTATTCAATGAAGCTTCATGATGGCTCCGGTGTTGCTGGCGAAGATTAAACTGAATCCTCTGGGAGTGACTGGCGTTCATTGCCGGTCTTGACCGTTTACCTCTGGACGAGCCATGCGAAGCAATGTGAAGCTCTGTTTGTTTGCGCATGTGGGACAGTCTAGGAGCTGATCTGTTCAGACTGATGTCTCATACATACCACATTTACAAGATACTGTGATCAGCCAAACCCCAAAATCTGATTTGGTGAGAAAATCAGATTTGGGCCACTTTTACCTGCTAAATAGTTAATAAACACCTCTTAGACAATGAGTGGAGGACAAAATGCGCTCTGCTTAAACAAAACACAGCACATCAAATGTTACATTCATGTTTAACGTAAGTTCTTACCCATATGAGAAGGAATCATTAGACCTCCATCGTGAAATCACTGATGCTGCAAGGCCTGCCAGAAGTGCGGTGCAGTCGAAGAACATGTGAAAAGAATCCGATATCAACCCTAAACTGAGGCGGAGGCGAGGCAGGAGAGAACAAGAAAACCAAAACACAGAAGAGTTCATTCTCAGCACCGAATCTCAAATCAAATCAACAACAATTAATCCTTATATATTAACTAATTATTGTCCATATGTGAAATTTTACATTTCCATGTTCTACATGCATGACCGGGACAAATCTGAAGAAGACATTTCTCAAACTGATCAAACCATATGGATAAAAAGTTTTCGTGACTTTTTGTCACTTATAAATTTTGAAATATCTGGGCACATCAGACTACTGATTTTGAATATTAACTATAAGCATAAATGACATTTAATACACACATAAGTACATACACACATACATGAATAAATAAAACAAATAAATAAAATCTTAATAATAATAATAAAAAAAATTAATAATAATACATGAAAAAATATAAAAGATATAGTATGTAATTTAAAATAATTAAATAATAACCGTTTTGTTTGTGAAACTGATTGTGAATAAACGTATGAAAATGACATACATTGAAAGAAAAAAAAATCTAATGGGCACTTTTAGAGGTTCACCCATGGTATCTCACAAAATATCACTGTGGGCCTATCAGAACAGGCTGAGTGGCACTTTTCATGATCATACTACATATAATTATAGGACCTGAACACCCTTTATGGAACCGAAAGAGACCTGGTCTCTAAAATAAGACTGCCATGACAGGTTTTGGTAAAAAATCTCTGCTCCTAACAAAGTGCAATCGCTTTCATATCAGCTTATCAGGTCCATGAGCGAGAGCTCTAGCAAGCAATGCCAAAGGCTGCCGGTCTTATCATTTACTGTTGATGTATTAAGAGACAAACTATAATACACCACAGAAATCAAAGAAGGGGGATTTTCTTGAGCCACACGGATGTTGTATTGTAGCTTAGCCGGGCTACAAAACCCAACATCAGTGATTCACGCTTAGAGCGACGTGGCACATCCTGAGCTCAGCGTTTCCCTCGGTAGCTCCGGCTAACAGAGCCCACTGCTTACCTGTTACTCCATATTCCGTACAGCAGCTCCACAAAGGCAAATGACAGGTTCAGACACAGGAAGAAAAACAGATTCCGTGATGTCTTGTCGGCGAGGATTGAGCTAAAGAAATTGAAGAGACGAGTAGAAACGTTAATGGACGGAGTTCAAGCCAGCTTCCTATTCGAATTTTCCCGTTCCACCTTAAATGGTGCAGCGGTTACATTCAGGCGGCTCGGGCACCAGAATGTAACTCTTGCAACATTTAAGGTGGAACGGGAAAATTCGAACAAGAAGCAGGCAAATAGGAAGCTTCATCGTTAATGGAGACTTCCTCAACAAAACTACGAATAGACACGCACACAGTTCATTTAGTTGAATCAGTTCCGTTAGTCTGCTTGCCAAAAAGCCGAGTTTCAAAATGATAAGTTGGCCAGTTAGTTCGCTTCTGTAGCTTCGAGCTTCACCACTAGCACATTAGCTAGCTAACTCTTTAGCTAAGCTAGCTCGCATGCCTAGACACTGAGGTGCAGTTATCCGCCAAACTTATGACTACATTAAAAAACATCATCATATCACTTTAATTACTGTCAGACTATGCTTGTTTAAGTCTCCAGAGCATTAACCCGAGTCGGACAGATGAATGTCTTAAGCTCAAGCTAACGTGCTAACGCAGCTGCTAACCTCACTAAACCGAGTGCAGTGCCTGAACTAGCTTAGCTTAGCGTAACTCAGCTACTGTCAGTCAGTTTCATTCAACAAAGGCACTAAAATGAGGGATGAATGCGCGCATTACCGGAACCATCCTGATAGTTTGAAGAGCAGGTTGAACTTCGCCGGTTTGTACTCGTCGTCTTTAATCGACAGCGGTAACATCTCTGCTGGAGCCGCTCCGCCGATAGAGAAACACTATAAACACCACACAGGTCCACTCTGACACTCTGACGCTAACACTAACACTCACTGGCGTCATCGCTTAACACAGGATTACGTTATAACGACGACCCGCCCACATCTATCTGTCTGTCTATCTGTCTGTCTGTCTATCTATCTATCTATCTATCTATCTATCTATCTATCTGTATGCCTATCTATCTATCTATCTGTCTGTCTGTCTGTCTGTCTATCTATCTATCTGTATGTCTATCTATCTATCTATCTATCTATCTATCTATCTATCTATCTATCTATCTGTATGCCTATCTATCTATCTATCTATCTATCTATCTATCTGTCTGTCTGTCTGTCTGTCTGTCTGTCTGTCTGTCTATCTGTCTGTCTGTCTGTCTGTCTGTCTGTCTGTCTGTCTATCTATCTATCTATCTATCTATCTATCTGTATGTCTATCTATCTATCTATCTATCTATCTATCTATCTATCTATCTATCTATCTATCTATCTATCTGTCTGTCTGTCTGTCTATCTGTCTGTCTGTCTGTCTGTCTGTCTGTCTGTCTATCTATCTATCTATCTATCTGTATGTCTATCTATCTATCTATCTATCTATCTATCTATCTATCTATCTATCTATCTATCTATCTGTCTGTCTGTCTGTCTATCTGTCTGTCTGTCTGTCTGTCTGTCTGATTTACTTAAAGGAGTAATTACTGTACATAGAGAAAATGTACATTATGAGCATTTTATATCATAAATATACAGAAACGCTACACTAACACTCAGATCATCACTGTAAACCTGTATTTTGTATATTTTTCGGTCAGTGTTTGGTGAGTGAAAGAATTTCCTCTGCTGACAGTCAGTTTTAGTGTTTGATGGAAAACTTTGCTTTTGTGTCATGTGGTTTGACCATTTTTGCACCAAAAAAAAAACATTATTGTAGTCTCAGCAAGACTGTTTAGCATTGTGTGTTAACTATTTTGAGACTGTGCCTTCTGAATGGACCACAGAGTTCAAGAAAACTGTAAAATAAATAAATATATTCAGAATGTTTTGGTTTGTTGAGTTATTTACAGAGCCCTGCTGGTGACATCCGTATAAACAAAATTAACACGTGGCCATGCAATATTAACGTGTGGCAACAAGATCCCAATGTGTGGCCACGACTTAGTTAGGTGTGGGAATTAGATAATTAAGTTGTGGCCATGACTTAGTAAGACATGGGAACAAAACCCTAATGCATGGCCACAACTTAATAAGGCGTGGAAGCAAGATACGTAAGTCTCAGCCATGACTTAATAAGGTGTGGGAACAAGATCATGCCTAATTAAGCTGGAGTCAAGGTCTAATTATCTCAATCCCATGCTTTACTAAGTTGTGGCCACACATTAGGATCTTGTTCCCATGCCTCACTAAGTTGTGGCCGCAATGTAATTATCTTGTTCCCACACCTTGCTAAGTCATATTTTTATTTATACCAGCAGGGCCCTGTAGTTATTTCCCCATTTTAATATTTTACTTTTTTTTTACATATGAAATGTGCCTGTAAAGGCGTTTGTTTTATTTTGCCTTATTTTGCAAGCTGAATCCTTTGGTGGTTAAATAAAAGCTACACTGAATACATGAATGAGTCAATCAATCAGTGGAGCCCTGGCACGTTTTAACCAGCAGGTGTCGTCATTGTATCATCTCAGATGTGTGAAAATGTCTCATTGTTTTCTCAGCAGGTGTAGATGCTCTGAGTCAGGAGTTCCTAAAGTCAGTCCTGATGACCCCACACTGTGACACTGTGAAGCCTTCTGTGCTTCATCACCTCCAGCACACCTGATTCAGTACATTCGTTCATTAACAAACTCCTTATGTGCTGGCTCAGGTGAGTTAGAGTAGGGAAAACAAAGTGTGCAGAGCCTGGCCTCTCCAGGACTGACTGACCGCTGCTCTTCATTGTATTTAGGCTCCTTCACACTGTCTTATCACAGTGAACTGTTTGAGCTGGTCAGGGCTCACAGATGAAACTACTCTCACAGTAAAGCTTTGAAAGTTGCTCAGCACATTTAGACGTCAAGGAAAACATTTCTGTTTTCTCAGCACCACAGACTTTCTGCGCAGTGAGCGCAAAAAAAAGAGGGAAAGA